>NC_141611.1:3236306-3536306 GCF_047967505.1 Dipteris shenzhenensis | reverse complement strand
GAAGATAACAAAGATCGAAATTGAGTCTAATGTCATAAAAGCTCCTTTGCCAGAAAAGACAATTTGGCTTTCAATTCCTTCAAAGGCTATCCATAGTGAGATCCAAAGTTGGCTGCCTTTAGCTCTGTAGGGTTCAAGGTTACAAATAGCCTGGTAGCATAGGATACTTTTTCCACTTGGGAGCTCTCAGAGGTCTTAGGGAGTTGACATTCCTTAGGAGGATTTGATCCCAATCCTTAGGAGGGTGTAGGATTGCTTTAATTATCCAGGTTGAGGGTCTCATAGTGGCATGTTCTATATCAATAACACCTAAGCCTCCTTCCTGCTTGGGTCTTGCGACCCCAAAGAAAAAATCTACAAATTTTTATGAACTTGTCAATTCCAATTTTAGAAGGGGACCAAGAGGTGAGGTAGAATATGACAATAGGGTATATGTAGTGGTTGAGAACAGCTCTTCTTCTAGCTAGACTAGTCTGGAATCCTCTCCATTTCTCAATCTTGTTTTGGAATCTGTTCAAGAACCAATCCCATCTTTATTTGAGGGAAATGTCAAAACCCATGGGGATACCCAGGAGTCTGAAGATTGTGCCATGTCTGATTCTCCTGGCAGCCCATCTCTTACAAAAAAGCACGTTTATCCCCTTTGAGAGTTGCATATCCAATTTTGGAGTGATTGATTTTGGACCCAAATGCTTTACAAAGTATCTCTAAGGACTCCATAGCCTCTTTGATCTCCTTGGTATCATTCCTAAGGGTTAAGTTTGTATCATCAACAAACTATTGGCATATAAGGTGCTTGCTAGAGGGTAGCTCAATGCCTTTCACCTTTCCTTCTTGGCTCTAATGCTATAGAAGCCACCCCAAAGAGTTTGCAACAATTGCAAAAAGTAGAGGAGCAATAGGGCACCCGTGTCTTATAGACCTTTTAAGAACAAAGGGTTGACTCATGATCCCATTAACACGTATCTTGGATGTAGCATTAGTGAGAAGGAGTTTGATATAAGAGGGGCCAAGGCCCATATTAGCCAAAGTTTGAATGATGAAGTCCCATTCAAGTCTATCATATGCTTTTCCAAAGTCAACCTTCACTCTAGCATACTCACATCCCTCCCAGATATTGATGATGGCTTCAAGAAGATGTCTGCCCTTTATGAAGCCTTTTTGCTCTGGGAGTATCCACTTGGCCATTCTATTCTTAACTCTCAGAGCCAGTGCTTTAGCAAAAATTTTATAGCTAGAGTTAAGCATAGTGAGAGGTCTCCAGTTTCTTAGCTCAACCTTATCTCCTTCCTTAGGAATAAGGTTAATCACACCCCCATTAATATGAGTAGGCAGGTTCCCATTTTTTACACTCTCTTGCCATAACAGTAGGAGGTAGGAACCAATAGTGGGCCAGAATTTTTTGTAGAATTCAATTGGCAGTCCATCCTATCCTGGTGTTTTACCATTTGCCATCACCTTGACAGCTTCCAAGAGTTCATCTATAGTCAGAGGTTTTTCTAGGTACTTGTTATCAAAGCTGAGTACAATGTTCTTTCTAGCTTCCTTGCAAAGTTCCCTAGCCTTGATCACTTCAGTGTCTACTTGTATGGTGGAAGACAGTAAATTTTGAAAGTAGAGCTGGATGAGGTCAATGTTCTCCTCAGTAGAGAGAGCAAAAGAGTTGTCAGCTTTTCTTAGAAGGGGAATCCCTTCATTGGACCTTTTCCTTCTAATAAGTTTAAAGTACTCTTTGGTAGAGGTATTTCAGCTTTACCAGCTCACCGATCCCTGAAGCATATTTTGGAATCATTCAGAAGAATTTTTTCTTGAATTCTAAGTTCATTTCTTTTAAGAACCAAGTCAGCTTGGGCCTATGGATCCCCTTGTTTGGCTAAGGTCTCCAAGGAAACTATCATGTTCTGAATGATGTCCATTCTCTTGGCCCTTATTTTGGCTTTGTCCCTTCTAGCATTTTTTAGTAGTATTTGAGTCTGTTCAACTGCTATACACCAGGAGTCACTAATTGAGACAGAGTCAGCGAAAGCCATCAACCAGATTGCATTAACCTCTTCTTGGACATTTTTTAAATCAAAGAATTTAGGATCAGCCTTAAACCATGATGTGGTTTTTTGACTAAAGCCAAAGCCACATTTGAGAAGGATTGGCTTGTGATTGGAGAGAAAAAGGGAGAAGAAGACCTAAGTCTGAAGAGAACTAGTCTGTCTTCTAGTTCTTGAGAAGCATATCTAGCCTCTCTTGTGTTGTCTCCAACTTGACTATTGGACCAAGTGAAGGTACCTTTCATCCCCTTGTCCACTAGACTTAGGTCTTCTTTTAGATCCTCCCATAGAGTTAGTTCCCTACCTCTGATTGCTGTTCCTTTACCCATCCATCTGTCAGTGGAACTTTCCACCATGTTAAAATCCCCCACCACAAAACATTTATTTCCTGCAAGAAGTAGTGATTCCCAACTCACCATTCTTTCTTGTGTACTGTTAGGGGCATATAGGGAGACCAAAGTGAAAGATTAACCATGTATAATACATATAAGAATAATCCATCTGTTCTGTGTGTCCAGTTCAACATCAAGTATTCCATGATCATAGTTAGAGAGTATCCCAATTGCTACTCCACCCTTTCCCTCCTCATGCTGAGTGAAGAACTATTTCCTTCTCTTGTCAATAGCTATAAGTCTCTAGAGTCTCCAGAGAGGGTCCAAAGACTTTACTTCTTGTAAAGTAAGGAAAGTAGGGGAAAGAGTGTTGGTTCTTAGCCAATAAGCAAACTTTTCTCCTCTGCCAGGGTCAGTAAGTCCTTTGACATTGAGGGAGAGGATGGCTATTGTTTTATTCTTCTTGGTTCCCTTTCTAGCCCTAGGATTGGGGCTGTTGACCTGGAGGGAAGCACTTTTACCTTGAGAGAGTTTTCTCTTGCTTTGCACTTGAGTAAAAGCCTTACCTTGATCACTGTTAATGTCCTCTTCAAAATCCTTTGACCAGCTTGGCTCTATTTGAAAATCTAGATCCAAATTTTGATTTTTCTTTATCCACTCTTCAATTTCACTCTCTGCCAGGGTATCAAATGCATTGTTAAATGCTACAGTGTCATCTAGCTTTCCTTTTCCTTTGTCAAGAGAGAGCATGGGCTTGTTGGCAGGGTCTTCCTTCTAGAGAAGGATTTTTTCAGGAGTAGCTGGGACCTTGGGGATCCATCATTTAGTTTGTTTACTATTGATAGGTGTAAGAGGATCCTTGGGCTTGCCTCTCCTCTATGGGCAATTTTTAACTGCATGACTTGAGAGTCCACAAAGGAAGTAGAAGTTTGGGAGATTTTTATAAAGAAGGGGCTGCTCCCTGTACATACTACCATTCCTATTCACCATTACCAATGTGCTGGGAAGGTCCTCAGCAATGTCCATTTTGATACAGACCTGAGGATTAGCTCTAGGATTAATGAAAATTTCCTTCTCAACTCCAACTATCTCTCGCAATCCACTACACAGAGAGGCTATTTGGTTGCATAGGGAGAGGGTTTGGTTGCATAGGGAGAGGGACAGATCTGGGAGCTCAACCCACACAGGGGTAATGGTGGACCTAGGTAGATCAGGATTGAAGTTATGCTTCCACTTCTCTAAGTATAGAGGTTGGTGTTGTCTGATAGTCCACAGAGTACAGTTGAGAGCCTTGGAGGCCATGCTAGGAGACTCAAAGAGGAAGACAAAAAAACCTTTCCTCAAAAATTCAACATTGGTAACATTGATACCTTGTCTTACCCAGTTTGTTCTCACCCGACTCTCAATAAAAGCTAGAGGAGGTCTGGGTCCTGGAAGGAA
Source organism: Dipteris shenzhenensis (assembly GCF_047967505.1). Lineage (NCBI taxonomy): Eukaryota > Viridiplantae > Streptophyta > Polypodiopsida > Gleicheniales > Dipteridaceae > Dipteris > Dipteris shenzhenensis. The sequence continues at coordinate 3,532,492 of NC_141611.1, read as the reverse complement.
GCTATCAAGGCATGGGTGTTGAGCCATTCAATAGATTCAGATAGAAGATCTTCATTGATGAAGGTGGCAATCTACTTACCTCTTGAAGATTTTTGTCTCTCACCAACAGTAGTCTCTTTCTCTTCAGCAAGTTTGGAGCTGTTATTTGGGGCCAATGGGTCATCATTTTCCTTCTTGCGGTGAACGAGATTTTTAGTTCCTTCTTTTTCTCTCCCTTGCGACCAGTCATTCCCACTTTGGGGATCTTTTTGGCATGCACTCACGCTTGGAGATCCTCTAGCTCCTTCTTTACTTTCTTGTCCGCCGGCTCCAGCACTTCCCTTTCCTCTTTCACCTCTTTCGCCTCGCTTAGGTTCATGAGTTTGCACTAGGAATCTTTGGTTTCTTGTAGCTTGGGAGCGAGAGTATCACATCCTTCCTTGTCTTCATCTTTAGTCTGTCCTAGATTGGCAAAGTAAGAAGTAATCTCCTTTCTCACTAGGAGGGAGAAGAACCATCCTCTAGCTTTTCGAGTTATTGCTGCATAAGATATCATGGCCCCCCCTCTCCCAGCTTTGAAGGCTAACGGGGAGAGTCCATCCCTATCCTGTGGTGCTACAGTTTCTCTCAAGTTGGGAGATACTCTACCTTGTCTAAGGGCCCCTGTGCCACTTTTTGGCATCGATTAGCAGCATTCAACTATGAGCACTCTCTCTCTGGGAAGTTCAAGGAATGTATCTTCAAAGGTCACATCCACAGACCACTTTGGATGGGATCAAAGATCTTGTCAAGTAAGGCCGTCACTTCTGTCTCTGCTACTTCCATATCATCATCATAGTCATTTCCCAGATCATGACCAATGTCAGCTCCAAGTGGTGGGCGGGGGAATCTAGTCTGAATACTTCTAATTTCTTCTCCTTCTCCATTGTCTATTTCCATCTCAGATCTCAAAGTGTAGGCCTCCATATTTTCAGAGCAGAGAACTCTTGACTTGTTGGGGGGGCGTAATCTGAGTCCTTGCAATGTGCATGGTCTTCAGTCTCTCCATCGTATGGACACGCTCCAAAAAGAAAAAGTGATTGTCTTTTTGAGCTCTATGTGCTTGTTAGATCAAAATCATTGTTAGCAATTAGACAGTGCCATTGAAGTAGAAACGCTCATGGTAAGACCTTTGCGACAAATGGAAAAGCGATGCATGAATGCAATAAGCATGTCAAAAGCAATGATCATAGCGTAGAGCATGGCATCCACACATAAAGCATTAAGGCACATGGAAGAACAAAGCATCATGCATCAAGCTACATCGAGTAAAGATGCGAACTCCATCAACATCAAGCATTGAAAAGTAAAATCCTTTCCACCTTTAGCCCACATGTTTGTAAATCAAGCCTGACCACCTAAGAGTAGCTATGAAAGCACCCAAGGGAGGTATTAACTTGTAAAAACCACACTTGACCACCTTAAGTAGCAATGCATGCACTAAGGGGAGGTGATGGATTCGTAACTCACACTTGAACACCTTGCAGTAGCCAAAGGATCATGGCACCAAGGGGAGGTGTTGAGAGTTGTGGTGCCATGAGCACATAATTAGAGGCTAAGGTATGGTATAGGAAAGAATCAAAGTAGCCACCCTAAGATGTGGACTACATGATGTGAAGATATGGATTGAGGATATCCATAAGGAGAGATGTGGATCAGAGGAACCCACAAGTGTTGACTATTCAAAGGACACTCTCTATATAAGAGGTGAGAGTGCTCTCAACGAAAGCAAGAACGGAAGAGGGAGAGAGAGAAACAGAGAGCCACACAAGTTTTGGTGGGTGCAGAACCACCCTAATCTTCTTTTTCATTCATTTATATATGTGTTTGAGTATTGTACATAACCGGGGTAAAGGCATAGTGACCTAACCCCCACAACCTCCTACTTAAAGGACAATGTGCCTTTAAGGGAGAACAACCAATGAGCATACTATCCAATGCCCATCAATACCCGACAATACTCAAACCGCTAACTAGGTAGATTCTTCGTCAGCATATCTGCAGGGTTATCATCTGTATGAATCTTGAGAAGCTCTATGCACTTGTCCTCAAGTACCTCCTTGATGAAATGGTACCTGACCTCAATGTTTTTGGTCTTTGCATGAAAGACCGGATTTTGTGCTAGTTGAATAGCACTCATGGAATCACTATGCAATGTCGGTACACCAGTATGAATCCCCAAATCTCCCACTAGCTGATCAAGCCATATAGCCTCCTTGCAACCCTCTGTGGTTGCAACATACTCAGCCTCTGTGGTAGACAAAGCAATGCACTTCTATGTGCGAGACATCCACGATACTGCACCACCTGCAAAGGTGAACACATAACTAGAAGAGGATCTCCTACTATCCACATGCCTTGCATAGTCTGAATCTGTGTACCCAAGTACACGCATGTCTCCTCTACCAAAGCAGATGCACATCTCCTTGGTACCCTTCATGTACCTCATGATGCACTTAACTACCTCCCAATGCCTCTTTCCTGGATTAGCCATATACCGGCTAACAACTCCCACTGCAAAAGCAATGTCTGGTCTAGTAGCTATCATAGCATACATAAGACTCCCAACTGCTAATGCATAAGGAACCTTGGCCATCATGGCCCTTTCCTCATCTGATTTGGGACTATCTGTATGACTCAGTTTCACATATGGAGGAAATGGAGTACTCACTGCCTTCCCCCCCTCCATATTGAAATGCTGCAATACTTTTGTAACATACTCTTTTTGTGAAAGCCAAAGGAGTTTCCTACTCCGATCACACGTGACGCGCATACCAAGAATATGACCTGCAAGTCCCAAATCCTTCATATCAAAGGCCTCATGCAACTTGGCCTTTAAGGCATCTAGCTCATAAGTATTCTTGCTGGCCAATAGCATATCATCCACATATAGTGCCAAGATTATCAGGCTATTATCCTTAGCCCTTTTAGTGTAGAGGCAATGATCAATTTCACTCAAACCCTGGGACCGAATGAAAGCATCAAACTTTTGATACCATTCTCTAGGCACTCTTAAGACCATAGAGACTCTTCTTTAGCTTATAAACTAAATGCTCTTTGCCCTTTTCTTCAAAGCCTTCCGGCTACACCATGTAAATTTCCTCATGCAAATCCCCATGCAAGAAAACTGTCTTGACATCTATCTGCATAAGCTCCATATCCTCTGATGCCACTAGTCCAAGCATGCATCTCAGTGTGGTCACCTTCACAACTGGAGAGAATATCTCATCAAAGTCCATACCCTTCTCTTGCTTGAACCCTTTAGCGACCAAACGGGCCTTGTACCTAGGCACATCATCACCTGTGACCTTCATTTTGTAGACCCATTTACATGGCAATGCTTTCTTTCCATGTGGCAAAGAAACCAAGTCCCAAGTCTTATTCTTCATAAGTGAACTCATCTCTGATTGCATAGCATACTCCCACTTGTGTTGATCCTCGCACATCATAGCCTCTCTGTATTAAGAACGCTCCCCACAATCAGTAAGCATCACATAGTCTACCCCTGGAACAAACCTATTAGGTGGTCTAGACACTCTAGATGATCTTCTCAAGGGCATTTCAGCTTGCTGTCCCACCTGCATATCAGCCACATTTGGCTCATCATTTCCACCAATAGATCATCCATCATCTACCCTTGATTGTATACCTATGGGAGTACTTGGTGGTACCATTTCTTGCACATTTGGTGCATGGACAGCTTGCTCTCTATCAACATATGCAGGTGGATTCACATCCTGGAAAGTGATTCTCCTCATTTCCACATCCCTCATGGGTGTCTTATGCATCTTCTTTTCATTGAAAACTACATCATGGCTGTGTATGATCTTCTTTGCTTCTGGATCCTAGAGATGATAGCCCATCTCTCCACTTTCACCATAACCCAGAAAGATGCATTTTCTAGACTTAAGATCTAGCTTCTTTCAAAGCTCTTTTGGCACATGTGCATATGCCTCATACCCAAATATACGCAAATGAGAGTAAGATGGCTTCTTGCCACTCCATGCCTCTTCAGGAATACCACCATCCAAACTCTTACTAGGTGATCTATTGATCACATGCACTGTAGTCTTCATTGCCTTAGCCCAAAAACCACCAAAAACACTTGCATTGGAAAGCATGCATTGCAAACTTTTTTGAATGGTACGATTCATCTTTTCTCCAAATGGATTTTGCTCTGGAGTACAAGGGAATGTGAGCTCCCTCTTAATCCCATGTGTATCACAAAAATGCTGAAAGTCATGAGAGAGATACTCTCTACCATTGTCAGTCCGTAGGCATTTAAGAGTTCTACCTGACTGATTCTCAACCAAGGCCAGCCATTTCTGAAATACCTGGAAACATCACTCTTCCGAGCTATAGCATAAGCCCACACTTTCCTAGTTGCATCATCAATTAATGTCACATAGTATTCAGCCCCGCCTAATGACCGTGTAGGCATGGGACCACATATGTCTGAATGCACCAAATCAAGCTTTTCAAACTCTTTCTTTCCCCTTCTTTTATGGGCTGATTTAGTCTACTTCCCATAGAGACAGTGCTCACAAAATTCAAAATCAGAGAAACTCAAATGTGGTACATAACCCAAACGACATAAGAGTTTCATCCCATTTTGGCTCATATGGCCCAACCGGCAATGCCATAAAGAAGTGCTTGGCTGCTTGGTTATTGCAACAACATGATCAAAGACCTCTGATACATGTAAGGGATACAAAGTCCCACACTTGGCACCCCTGGCCAAAAGCATAGAGCCCTTCTGAATTTTCCAAGTCTAAAAGCCAAAAGTGGTGTGAAAACCAGCATCATCTAGCTGACCCACTGAAATAGGACTCTTGGTCAACTTAGGCACATGTCTCACATGTTTCAAAACAAATGCAGACCCATTTGCAAAAGAAAACTTTATGTCACCTGCTCCCACTATGTCACATGCATAGTCATTTCCAAGATGCACACAACCTGTCTTTCCATTGTCATAAGTGGAGAACCATTCCCTATGGGAGTAACATGGAATGAAGCACCAGAATCCAAAATCCAATCATGAGAATATGCATCATTTGAAGTGGTAAGCAACTCTGCAGATAAACTAGACTTGAAGAGAACGTCATTGTCACTATCATGTGTGAGTGCATTGATCTCCTCGATCTTCACTTTTCCTTTTTCCTCCCTTGGACTCTCTTCCTTTTGATTTGCACCCCAATTTGCATTCTTTTTCTTATCCTTTTCCTCTCTTTTCAGCTTGTAGCAATCATTTTTCATATGGCCCTTCTTGCCACAGTGGTAACACTCAATGTTCCATGCCCTGGATTTGCTACGAGACTTCCCTCTTTCTTGGGACTTCCCCCTGAACTGTGATTTGCCCCTTTGCACATTTAAGGCTACATCTTGCTTGTTGCCATCCATAGACTTCTGTCTAATCCTCTCAGCCAACAAGCTACCCACAACACCATCAAATTTCAATACTCCACCAGGTGCAGAGTTACTGACAGCTGTACGAAGGGTATCCCATGAGGATGGCAATGAACATAAGAGAAATATTGCCTTAGTCTCTGCATCAAAATTCACCTTCTGAGCCTGAAGCTGGTTGAAAATAATATTGAATTCATTCAAGTGAGAAGCAATGGAGACCCCTTCCTTCATCTGCAGCTCAAACAACCTCTTCATGAGGTAAACTTTATTAGAGGCAGTTTCCTTCTCATAAGTGGCACACAGTTTCTTCCACAAATCTTCCGTAGTTTGCTCATTTACTACTGTGAAATAAACTGACTCTGCAAGATGAAGTCTAATAGTAGACTTTGCTAATGCATCCAACTCATTCCAATCATCCTTAGACATATTTGCAGGCTTAGCTTCAATTCCTTCCAAGGGTTTAATCTGCTTCTTTTGAATAAGCACATCCCTTATTTGTTCTTTCCACAAAGAAATGTTTGTCCCATCAAAGTCTTTAATGTTGAAAAACTCCTTTTCAAACATGGAAGAGGATGCCATAATGCAAATAAAGCAAAAATCCCAAATGCTAGTGCCTACAAGAGTGAATCACACCAAATACTAGGTGCACCCAAATGTGTATGCCACAATAGAGCGAAATATCACCAGAAACTCATGTCTCAAAGCATCTGACTCATGTGCATATACTATGCATCCATATGAGCAAATCTGGCCCAAAAGAAAATGCCAACTGCAATGGCAATCCAAAATACCAATAAGTGCCAAATGACTCAAGCATAAACACTGTCCACTAGCATATGCATTAATAATATCTCATCCAAGAGAGCATAGCACTATCAGTGCATCACCTGCAATGTGTCAAAGCTATCCCTCAGCATAAAATAGCATCCATGTGCAAAGCATCCATAAAAATAGCATCCCACAAGGCAATTTGGACCTATCAGTGCATCCAATAAGGACCGCAATGCATCCAAATGGCCTATAAATCATCCACTGCAGCCCAATGCACACCACGAATGAGCGCACACTGCTCAAACTATAACCAAAGTGATCTACATAAGGTATGCTTAAGAAATCATAGTCCCACGATAATGACCGCTACTGAAAATAGAACCTGAGATGCCTCAAAACATGGGTGCCATTTCATAATCAGACTTAGCAAGAAAATTTGCAAATATCTCTCTTCTACCGAAACTCCAAAATCCCAACCGATGAGTGAGAAATGGGAGTCAACACTTATCCACTGCCATGTGGCATAAATCTAAGGTTTCAAAACCTTAGAATGAAAAATGCATAACAGAGAGACAAAATTGAATACACAAAGATCTATAACTCTGAAAATCCTCCAACGAATCACGTAAGAATTGACAAGTAGGGGTTTTTAGGCGTCCGAAATGCAATGGGATAGACGGTTTTGGAAACTATAGTCTCAATCACTGGGTCCAACACACGGACTGAAAAACGTTTTTGGAAACAGAGCTATTTGTAAACTCCACCGGAGTGCAAATGATTAGCAACATAGAAGTTTTAGGACCTCTTGAGTCCACCAGAACTGATAGATATGCAAATGGTTGCTCCAAACTTGAGTTCCAACACCCGGGCAAAAAAACGCAAAAACTGACACAGTGAGTTAAAAATCCAATGAAATGATCCCAAATTCAAGAATGAAGGTGTTTCCAAGCTCGTGAAGTGAAGTGGACACCAAAAGCAAGCAATAGTTGCCTTTACAAGTCAATATGGAGTCTCTATCATCGAATGGAATAGGGAAAAGCTCAAAAAACGACTTTTTAAAAAAAAATACTTAACAGGCTCTCAAAACCACTTCGCAAAACCAAAGTGACTTTTCCAAAGATTCCTCCAAGGTCTCTACACACTCGAATGCAAGTAAAGTCACCCACAAAGCTTCCCACAGAGCTTCTCCTTCCTCCCACAGAGCTACTGAGCTTCAAGCATTCATGCACGCTCAGCTAGAGCACTCGCGCTCTAATACCAGTTGAGAGTGCTCTCAACGGAAGCAAGAACAGAAGAGGGAGAGAGAGAAATAGAGAGCACACAAGTTTTGGTGGGTGCAGAACCATCCTAATCTTCTTTTTCATTCATTTATATATGTGTTTGAGTATTGTACATAACCGGGGTAAAGGCACAGTGACCTTTAACCCCCACAAGAGGCCTATCATGTATTGTTGAGTACAAGTGGAGAAAAGCACATTCACTCAAGATTCTGTTTATGAGTCCAAGCTAATCTATCTTGGAACCTAATTGACTTGAGGTACATGTCATGAGCACATAGGTTCCATCCACCTTAGAGCGCTCCATAGATCTTGAGGCATGCATGTTTTCTCATCTATGACATGAATTGCTATTGCTCACAAGGATTTACCTAGAAAAGAAGCTTTTATACTCTATAAAAACTAAAAACTTAGTCTCTACAGGACCAATCATGAGATAGTTAACTAGTCAACTCAAGAGGTAGGAATAAAAAGGCCATCAACATTCAACAAACCTACTAGAATCACATGTAGAAAGTGTTGAGTGGGAAATTCAGTGGATTGAGGCTAGGAGTCCATAGAATTGACTGCACAAATTCTACCAATAGTAGTCTATGCTAAATCGATTTGTGATACAACAACATACTTGATTCAGTAAACTATTTTAGCATCTTGCAAACATATCTAATAACTAGTGTCTATACCATGAGTGCTCTCAGGTAGCCCTTCATATCATTCAAGTGCTACAAAATATCAGATAGGCACTCGAGGAGGAGAGAAAGGTATGCAACAAGATGAGAGGAATATTACGGTGGAGAGGCAAAAGAGATTGGTAGAAAATTGAAGATCAGAAAGCCTCTATGAGTTTAGAGCCAATACAATAGAAGTGGGAAAAGGATCTAAGGAGCCACTTGTAATGACCGGGATAGACAAAGACTCGGCCGCATGTAGAGAGGAGTATTTCCAAGATAGCATATGGACACAAGAAGTGATCTGATTTCGAATGTATGTCCAAGACGATATGAACCCTTCAATAGAGAGGAAACTTTTAGGTTCTGGCAAGAGGATTTTGAGCAATCATCCATAAAAAGTCTCCATTCAAATGAGTCCAATAGGTCACAATGTAAAACAAGCCACAAACTTGGTTCTCCAAGCCAACAATATAAATCTAGTTCCGAAGCTGGACATACTTCCAACCAAGAACAACAAAGGAGGCCCAAACATGTGTCAAAGAAAGAAGTATAGGAGACTAAATGTAGTCATAGCCAAGCTTCTGACCAAGACTCAAAGAGTAGTCACTATTGGGACGAGGAACACCTAGTCATAGCCAAGCTTCTGACCAAGACTAAAAGAGTAGTCATAGCCAAGCTTTTGATCAAGACTAAAAGGATAGGAAACTAAATATAGTCATAGCCAAGCTTCTGACCGAGCCTAAAAGAGTAGTCATAGAAGTAGGGCTTCATGATGCTAGTCACTATTGGGATGAGGAACACTTAGTCTTGCTCCACCATCAAGGAATTAGATGTCGAGTCCTATACCAGTATAGGGTTGTGGCCAAGGTTTGCGGCCATACACAGCATCAACGATCAATGCTAGCAATATCAAAGGTTCTAGAGGTTGGTAGGTGAGTACTAGAGCCTTCACCTATGCAAAGACACTACCACAAGCATGTCCACATAGGGGTATGTTGCCATGAGGATGATGACAAAGCCAAGGAAGCACTAGAAAAACCCGAGTTGGCTACGATTACAGTCAAACCAATCACTTCAATCAAAGTCAAATTTGAGAATTTCAAGGGGACTGAGGATGAAGACCCTTACAATCACTTGCAAAGTTTCCTTGAGTTTGTCACGTCAATGGTGCTGTCACGAATTGAGGAGTGCATGAACTATTTTTCATGCACACTCACTAAGATATCTATTCAATCAATTTTCTATTGGTTATTTTAAGGATTAGCAACAAGCATCTAAGACCTTCCTCAATCCATTTAGACAAGAAATCAATGAAGAAGGTGTTCATACCAAGTTCAATGACCTGAAGTAGAAAGAACACGAGTCTATTCAAGACTTTGTGCTCAGACAACAAGTTTTGATCAATTGGCTTAGCACATCTCCAAATGACAAATCATTTCCTGGTTGATTACTAAATGAACTCAAATTGATCTCAATCTCTAGAAATAGTCAATCCAACAAAGACATATGAAGAATTTTCAGATTGAACTATTGCACTAGAGAAGAATGCACCCTCCAAAAAGAAGGCCAAAAAGAACATGAAATCACATGATGAGGGTGTTACAATATGCCTCAACCAAGCCTGATAAGCTGAAGTTGGCTGCTATGAAAAAGGTCTTGAAAGAAATGGGCTTTAGGGAGGAGCTAAGCCTAGAAGAGAAGTAAATTTGATAAAACTTCCCAAAAGCTAGCTAAACTTTCTCATACAAGCTCCACATTGAGCCCTCCAAGTACTCCCATCTATAAGGTTATATTTTAGCATGTATATGAACTATAATTATACTTAACCACATTGAAGCCTTGAAAATGGTAGCATGGGCTAATATTTATAACTCTGTATTGGGAAAAGTTTTGATTGATGACATGCACTTCCATAGGTGTGTTCATGAAAGATTTGCCTAATGACCTATACTTTCATAGCTATGTTCCCCTCTTATTTTTAAGCCTGAATAAACTATAGAATAAGGAATAGGGTGGAGCAAAAGGATGAGAACTTCAAATCAAGGGTGGAGATAAGTGTAAGATGAGGGAGGAAAGAAAGTTCATGTAGACTCCCATTTAAATATCCAGTTCTCATGGCATTGGTAGCCTAGCCTATATAGTCTATACTATTTGAGTTAGTTAGATAAATCATTAACTTGAATTAAATTTTGTGGAAAATATTTTTGCCACCATGAAAAATTCTTTGCCAGCACTGACCAATCAATTAAAGAGCCCACCAATCCAAGCACTCAAAGAATTCTTTTGGGCAGTTAGGTCATATAAACCTCTAACATAATCATAAGATCCCATTAAATAGGATGGAACCCATGCCCTTATGCCAAACCATAATTTGAGCTAATATTTGTTCCCATTTTCTCCATTGTGGTGGGCTAGAAAGTTGATTCTCTAGGAGGACAATATTATTCACCATGGTGGCTCATTTCCTCTATTGTGTACTCAATGAACCTGAATTACCCCCCAACAACTTTAAGTAGCACTAGAGCAATGAGCTCAAACATGAAGTCTCTTATTCAAAGTTGATCTCTAGAACCATGCTAAACAACTTCACACTAGGGTAAGCCAAAATCTTGAGTCTCGGCAACCAATTTTGAGAAGCTAGTATGATAGATGCAATTTTTAAAACTTTATTTTCTATTTCCTCATAGTCTTTAGAGAAACAAGTGTGGACAATCCAACAAATGTTTTTTAAAAAGAATATAAAAGGGAGTGGTGACATACTTGGGCAAAGAAGGAATACATGCTTTCATTTCTCAGATTTTTGAGTATATTTTTGAATCTAATATATTTTTCACTTAACTATGAATGAGAGCACACCAAGGAAGAGATAGAGTAGGCTACCCTACCACGATATGCTGCTCTTCAAGGGAGGCTATGAGAGAAAGGAATCTAGCCTTTTTTGGAGGTATATCATCTATAGATTGACTACCATTATACTTAGTCAATAAAAGAATGGAGGATTCCATATTGTCCCCTGATTAGTGGAGAGACATCGCTTGTCCCCACTCCCTCTCACTAGTGTCCCTCTTGTCCCACCTACCACCTGGGGCATTTACTCACCCAATTGACTTTTGGCTAGTCCCCCCTACCCTCATACCTCTCTTAGTGGGCCTCAAAATCTTGTAGCAACCCACCCCCCAAACAAAAGACAAATAAACAAATCTAAAAGTATCCCACACCCGCAAACACTTCCCAAAAGCCTCTCTCAAATTTATTCCCTTTCTCTCATTACCTTTTCTTGCACAAAAAACGGTTCCTCTTGTGGTGTAGAATTCCACTGAACCTCTTCCTCCTCTCAACCTCTTCCTCTTTGATTGCTCCCATTCTTTCTATGATTGTGAAGCACTCATCTTCTCCTAGACCAAAGCTATAAGTCCAATCTTGTCTATATCACAATCTAAAGGACAGAAATGATATTGATTGCTCTAGAATTTGGCTAATGTCTTGCATTACAATGCAACCTTTTATAATGGGTGCATTCAATGTTTCACCAAAGGATAGAGCAAAGGAAGAGAGGCATTGGAAGGGTCACATTGTTGGGCTTTTAAGTATTAAAAAATAACTCAAGGTGAAAGTCATATATAAACTATGGATCCTACAAATGGAGCTTGCTTTCCTTCACATTGTGTGTAGACTTATGCATCATTTACTTTTCCGTTTTTCCATTATGTAAATTCATATCCATTCTTATGTATATGTGTTGAGATTGGCTAGCATTTTGAGATTGAAATAGTGGGAGGGTTGAGAGAGAGAGAGAGAGAGAGAGGAGGGGGGGGAGGGGGGTGAAAGGTGTGAGGGAGAGAGTAATCTCTATGTGTGTGTGTGTGTGTGTGTGTGTGTGTGTGTGTGTGTGTGTGTGTGTGTGTGTGTGTGTGTGTGTGGCGAGAGAGAGAGAGAGATATTGGCATTTTGAAATCTTCCTTATATCTCTCTAACCTACCCAATAATAGAGTTAAGTTTTGCAACATCTACAATGGAAAGAAGAATCTAAACATCCATGTGCATCTGCAAGGTAATAATGAAGTTGTGAATTGTGGTCACTAGATGATGGCAAATGTTGCCTGCATGACTAGCAAACTACTAAAGTCCTAACAAATCATGTGCACAAGAGGGAGTCCGAGCACAAAAATGTTGGATGGAATGGGTTCCTCACAAAAGTATAACATGTTAGCAAAGGATAACATGATTCCAAAGGATAGTTCTTGCAAACGATATGCACCCATCTTGCTACTAGAAAATGTGAAAGGAACCATGTGGAATGTCCTGATGATGTTGTGAATTATGGTGACTAGATGATGTCGGGTATAGTGAGAATTTACAAGAGGTTAGGCTAAGAAAGAGATCACCCATTTGGGTGATGATGTTGCTATAGACTTCAAATTTGTGAGGATGGAAGAGTGGGAAATGACCCCAGAAAGTGCAATGAAGAGGGCTAAAAGTAGAGGCAAGGCATATCTCCTAGAAACACAATGTTGATGTTGCCACTAGATCAAGAGAGGGTAGATACAAACTCATTCTTATGGCTTTGTTTATAGTAATTATGATTTTCTAAATTGTGTTTGGTTGTTGTGCAATGAATGGAAGAAGCTCGGAGGGATGTGTGTCCAAACGACAAGAATGCAGCTAGTGGGGGGGAAAAAAAAAACACACACACACACACACACACATGCACACACCCACACACGAATGCATTGCACACACACACACACACACTTGTGGCACATGCACATGCACACACACATTCATGCATGCATGCACATATGCACACACCCACACACGAATGCATTGCACACACACACACACACACTCGTGGCACATGCACATGCACACACACACATGCATGAGCGCATGCACACATGCACGTGCACACACACACGGCTATGCCCTTGCATGGGGTTCTCCAGTAGAGCCTTGAAATGGATATACTGAAGTTACCAAAGGGAGATAATAGGATTCCCCTAATCTATTTACATGTTTATAGAATAATTAGTCTTCTACTATAATTTGGGAATAGAAGCCAAGATAATTAACTACCTACAACTGGATAGGGAAGATGACAATACTAATTAATATTAAGAGGATTAATAAGGTAATTTAGGAGAATCCTAATTAATAAATACAAGTACACAACCACTGCTTTGCCTACGACCTATGAGCCCATAACCCCTGAAGGAACACCAAGGGTATTGGAGGATATTGGACACTATTGGTCCCTATTGGACACTATTGAAGACTTATGGATCTTTTTACTAAATAGAAGGGGCTATGTTTGATTGCCCCAAAAATGGGATACCCTAGAAATATTAGGGGAAATTGAAGGTCGCGGATTACCTTACACGGGGTTACAAAAGCAAGATGCATAATATTTATCAAAATAGCCTAGATGGGGTAATTCCTTTTAATAAAAAAATGTAAGCATAATACGCTAATTTAAACACTATTATTTGGATGATATTAGGATGGAGATAGGTTTATGTACAATAAAGAAGCAAGTGAAGTTAATTAATTATTTGATGATTGGTAATACAATGAAAAGCCAAAAGTTAGAAGTTGGCCATACATGTGGAACAAACCCCTTAACCAAAACCCAATAACCCTAGCTTTGTAAATATACACCAATGGTGATTGGGAGATTAATACAGATTGATTCAACATATAATAGACTATTTGGCTCATATTATATATAGTGAGATGGAAACAAGGGAAATACTTCAGTATATGGGGTGAGAGATATTTTTTTGTTATGAAATTTAAATGAATTTGAACATGATAAATTATCTAAATCATGATTGATGATAGAAGAGATTTTTGGGAGAACCCCAAACTCGAGCTACTAGACTAGTTTGAAGTAGTTGTGATAACTATAGTTAATGTATCAGTTGACCCTTATGAGATTCAATCACTAACACGACCAAACATGAATACCAATCTTGGGATAGGATATAATACACCCTTGGCTAATTAAGGATTGTTACGAATAGAGAATGGGTGTCAAAGGTAAATAATGGCAGAGAAAAGGGCAGCATATGGTACTCGTGAACATGGTGGGACTAGGAGCCCAAGGATTTACATGAGATCGAATACTTTGGACCAACGGGACAATGCTGTGGGCGACAGAGTTCAAATACCATTCTCTCGAAGTGCATGAAACTGCTAAAAGACATCAACTAATGGGGCCATAAACACGAATAGATGCAACATTGAATTACTTGGTAAATGAAGACCACAATGACCCCCCAACCCACCTCAAGTTATGCGACTTGAGGTGGGGGCATCTGAAGCTTTTAGAGCACAACAGCCAAGGTGGTAGTGCCACTAGGTCATGGCAACATACAACAAAGGGAGCAATGTTCAGTTACTACACCTAGCACCTGAGGCACCTTGGATACCATCCTCCAAGTACTATAAGGATATGAATACACAAGGATATGCCTTTGCTATTGCATCCTTAGCACACAAAGCACTAGTATTGCCAGAGCCCTAGATGGCGCAGCATCAATGGAGATCAACTAGGTAATAGAAGATTGCAAATGGGTAGGCAACCCACTTAGAGTGTGGCCACATGCCTGGAGATAGGGCCACATGCTATTTAATGAAGCTGCCAAAGTTAGATCCACAGAGAGGTGCCAAACGTACATGCCTTGCCTTGAACTCCACTCACCTATGGAATTGATGGTAAACCCCCCCGTCCATTCATCAACCACTAAAGCTCCAAACATCTTTGAGAGGGAAACCTAGACCAGTGTGCCCAGCATGCCTTCCTCTCTTGCACCCATTTCAAACAAATCTAGACCATTGTGCCCAGCAGTGCTTCCTCTCCTGGATCTCTATCTGGGCATGTGGCTTGATCCACTACTGATCCGAGACCTCTACAAATATAGGTGTACCACTCTAATCAATGATGCTCACATCTCTGAGCCATGAGTTCAACATATGGGATGGACTGTTTGGTCCTTTTGAGCAAGAAGAAGCATGGATGATTTTGTCCTATTAGTTTTGTTAAGAAGCAAAACTTTTATATTGGTGTTGAAAGTTTGTATTCCTTGATAAAAGTAAACATTTGAAACATTCGCCAAGATATGAGAAAAAATTTAAAGATTCATGAGGATTGAATTTCTCTTTGAAATTCAAAAGAAAATATGTAAAATTGTAATATGTTCTATCAAGATTATGAAACTAAAAAAACTAGCTCGATAAACTTTTGCCATGATTTTAGATTAATATATAAGTGTAGCTTCGATAAAAACATGCCTAAGAAGAAGGATCATCGATGAAACATTCTGAGTTCTAGCATTTTGTTATAAATGAGTGTCTCTATTTGACACGATGATCATAGGCAAACTTCCTACTTCTTTTAGTTCTTACACTCACACAACATTTCTAGGGGGCACCCCATCAACCTATTGAGACCAGTGGCTAAAAAGGCAACATCAATACACAAGTGTTGCGAGCTTAAGATCTCAAGCGACTCCACAAAGTGTGGAGATGGTCACAATAAGGGATTGCTTATCACCTCAACTATTTCTAAAAGCTCTGCAAGCTTTGTTTTGTGGCTTCCGATTTTTCATACATAGTCTGGCCACACCATTTTGATGATTTGATTATGCATGAAGGATGAGAAAATCATGTTGTCCTTTAGGTTTTTTTACATTGAGTGCTACCATGATATGATAGAGTGAGCAGCGTAGTGTTTCTATGATGCCACCTAGTGTTACCCACGATTTCAAGAAAGCATGAGGCCTAGTTCATCGTCGTAATCTTTAGCAAGGGAGAAAACTGCACGTTGTTCTGTTTTGCAAGACCTATGGCAATTAACATAATACTGCATGTTGGATCACTACCTTATGACCATGAGGCACCCCTAATATGTGTACTTTTGCCCCCCTCCTGACTCTATGAATTTATCATTGAGCCGATATTGAGGCCTACTAAGGAATTAAATGCTCACACTGTAGAGCCCGTGCTCATGCTGAAGGAAAGATTATGGAATAGTCCACCAAGTGAGAACTCAAAGGTCTAGTATGGAATCCTTGTGATATTATTGCTCTTTACTTCACCTTGACCCCATGTTGCTTGTCATGTGTCTGCTTTCCAAGACATATGTATGCCTTCACTTGGTAACCAGTAAGAAGTTGGATTGACTAGTTGAGGAATATAGACATATACTTGAGATTTTTACACTATCATGCCTTGTAGAAGTGGTTAAAGTGACACTCTAACCAACATTTCCATAGCTAAGTATACTACAACGATATTCTCTACATAACCATGAGTGTAGAGCTTGTAGAGTTGTAGCAAAAACATGAGATACTATGGATATGCATACATGACATGTTGGGTTTGATCCCACATGTTCAAGAAGCCTATCTCAGTCTCCTGAATGGACCAAACTTGGATGATGGCCTTTGGTACCCAAGAGGGAAGGGATATGGTTGATGTTAGTGTTGGATAGCTAAAACTCAGAACGGCATAGATCATGCCTATAGAAAAGACGATTGGTTGTGTCATTGTGCACTGCATATATAATATGGTGTGTGCAAGACAATGGGAATGGTAATCTTTATGGTGAGTTTGTCCATGGATTCATGAAGTATAATGTATTAACGGGCTTCCTCCAAGCTTCCCATATGAGTTCTTATACTAGATGGCTTGCTTTCACTTACACTACCTATGCCAAGGAGGCTATTATGGAGGTTAGATGTGCATTGCATATAATTGTGTGTGCAAGCCAATGGAAATGGTAATCTATACAATGAGTTTGTCCATGGATTCATGAAGTATAATGTCTTAATGGGATTCTCGTATGAGTTTTGATACCATATGGATTGCTTTCACATACACTGCATGTGCCATAGTTACCATGGAGGTTTAGATGTTCTAGGATACTGCATGTTTGGTTCCCATGAGAATAATGCACCCCCGGCCTTTTTCGACCTACAAGGGAAACCAGATGCAAGCTTAATTGCACCAGTGAGGTCATTGGTGGAGGATGTAATCTTCTTATGTGAAAACTCAATCTATTTTCATTACTTTGTCCTTTATTATATCGCTTTGAGGGTAGTTTTAACAAATATTATTATCATGTTAGCCTTTTTTTTGCAAAGATAGGAGAATTTTTTGTAATAGTAGGCCAGTGATTTGGTCATGCCAACATGGTTCAAATAAAGTAGAGGTTGGTATGCAAATGAAGGGCAATTTTTTATGGAAAAAACACTTTATGACTAATAGAATATGGGATGAAATGATATGTCCAGAGGAGCATAAGGTCAAGAAACAAGGATTTTAAAAATAACAGTTGGATTTAATGCAAAAAATTAAAAAGTTTTTAATTTTACACCAACGATGAGTTTTGAAATTTGGGGTAGGATGACATGGATAACAACTATACACCAACATTTAAGCATGTCTTCCCACCATGGAGGACTGATATCTTGCTGTTTGTGGTGAATGGTGGACGAGGAGTTGGTGTAATTTTCTACCTAGTTTGCATGATTCTTATCCTTGGTAGCTCAAGTTCTTGGAGGGGGATGGACCCTTTCACTTGGAGTGTTTCGCTTGGATATGCCTCTATTACAAACATTACTAGGGCAACCTGAAGATCTCAATGTAAAGCTTGACTCTCCTTTATTGAGAGTCTCAAGAATGATCTCCTTCGATAAGATCTCTTGGAACTTTTCAATGAACTTGAGGGAACACCGTCATCTACAACCATTATGCTAGAAGTCTAGGATGAAGACTTGAGCACCATGCCAAAAGCCCTCCCAATGGAGTGGAGTATAGACCCATACTCCCACTGAGCCCCAAGAAGCAGAGCATCACGAAAAGCAAAGCACATCTTTTGCCACATCCAATGTAAGGAAATGGATGCCATGACCACTTAATAATGCTAAAAAATCAAAGCTAGACCCTAGAAGGAATTGTAATTTGCTAAAGAATTGAAAATTCCCCACCATCTTTGCTTTGCCAATGGTTCCTCCTTCCCAATTATCATTGCTAGATATATTCATTTATTTTCTTTGTGTCCCTTGCTTGATATGCATTTGCAATGTTATGTTTCCCCTGTTCCAAAGGTTAGATTTTAATGTTATTTGTTGAGTTCTCAACCAACTTTGCAAAACAAAACCATAATCATCCATTTTTAATGCTAGGCCTAGCACAAATTAATAAATTCTCAATCGTCATGTCAATATTTCTCTACTTCTGTGTTTAAGTATCTATGTTTATAGCATGTTGAGTGTGAATTTGATATTTAGGTAGTCTAGTTGGCATCTCCTCATGCACCCAAGCAGAGCTAAGTGTTTTTTTAGGGTGGATGATGATGTATGTATCATGGTAGATGATGATGATGAACCATTGGAAGCCTTCGTTTTGGAGTATGTAAATGCTTTCTATGTACAGCTCCCTACGATGAGATGCTTGTAGCTACTTTGGATGGTATGGTTAAATATACTTTGCATTAGTGAGGGCTGTAATCTGCCCATCACCTAGGGATGGGTCAGCCTACTGCCCAAGTTCTTTATTTAGTAACAAATAAGGAGTTATGAGTCTCACTGATCTATTTCTAGATCCTTTTCATGTTGAGGCCGCATTCCACGAACTCCTTTCATAAGAATCTTTTAAGGCTCCTATCTCTTCTAAAACCATTGCTCTCAAATTTTTTGAATAAGCTTCTTAATCTACAGAAAGGCATTAAAATCCTCCTTCTCCGTATATAGTATAGGCATCACCTATGAAAGCATCACTTTCTTCGAAAAAGATCTAGATTTGTTGCTCTCGACATAAATATATTTGTAGATAAGGTAATCAAGGGATTCCATTTTATCATATTTATTTAATGCCATAGCTCCATTATTCCTATTCATAACTATAATCATCATGCTGAGGAAATGTGCTTTTGTACCCACCTTTCTCCCATCATCATCCATTGAAGTGGTTGTTTTTTTTTCTTTAATTTCAAGGAAATGGAAGGAGTATATGCATCTTGGGTCCATTCTATCACTCCCATTAGGGGGAAAAAAGTCCACAGGGGAATCAATATTGATCATGAGAATATTATCCATGTATCTAAAGCTACTCAGAAAGCTTAGTAGCATATCCCACTAGTCTAATTTTCATATCCTCAATATAGCATTAAATTTGAACTAGAAAAGGTATAAGTTACACCATAAAGAGGAGCCCAATACTTGTCTAAACACCTACTCCTTGCTGGCTCTATCCTATGGCTTTTGCAAGAAGAGTAGGGTATTCTTAATATGCAAGGTTCTGAGGCTTTTTGTCACCTACATATATATCGGTATTGTTGTTTTTGTAGTATAAGTGTAGCTTAGGATGTCGGGTAGCTTAGGATGTCGGGTCATATATATCGGTATTGTTGTTTTTGTAGTATAAGTGTAGCTTAGGATGTCGGGTCATATTCCGGTGAGAGACGTAGGCTTAAGTGTGGTAAGCAAACATAGTGCATGCATGTGTGAAAGGAACATGCATCATCATTGTTGGGGTAATGAAGGCTTTTGCCTTCATTAAGGGTTGAAGGGTTTAGGAGGAGTTTAAGGGTTAGAGGGAGGTGAAGGGTTTAGAAGGAGGTTCCAAGGTTTAGAGAGAGGTTCTAAAATTTAGAAGAGGTTTTAGGGTTCAAAAGGGTTTTAAGGATTAGGAGGAGGATCCAAGGCTCAGGGTAGAGTACATGGTGGAGAGCTCGTCTCCCTCGTAGATCATGGAGGTCAAGGGTTGAGGGACTAAGGGTTTAGGGGGAGCATAGGAGTGGGAGAGGAAGAAGGTATAAGAGCATGGGGGGAAGGAGGGACGAGGAGGAGGGAGGAGGGGGGAGGAGAAGCAAGGAGAAGGAGGAGGAGGAGGAGGAGGAGAGGTAGAGTATGGGTTACAAGGTTGGAGGAGTGGGGAGGAGGAGTTGCAAGGTTAGGACATGCTTTTGGATGTGGAGTGCAAGGAAGCATGGAGACTTGGAGACAATTTCTTGGAATACCAAAGTAGAACTCAACACAATGCCCCAAAGAGCGTGGGCTTCATTCCATTATAGG
Source organism: Dipteris shenzhenensis (assembly GCF_047967505.1). Taxonomy (NCBI): domain Eukaryota; kingdom Viridiplantae; phylum Streptophyta; class Polypodiopsida; order Gleicheniales; family Dipteridaceae; genus Dipteris; species Dipteris shenzhenensis. Next base: position 3,512,272 of record NC_141611.1, on the reverse strand, counting down.
CTATTTATACAAGTTAGAGAGCTTCTCTCTCTGCATGTAGGAATTGTAAGACTTTCTCTCTCTACATATAGAACTTGCATATAGAAGTTGCATGCAGGAGTTGCAAGTTGCATGTAGGAGCTGCATGTTGCATGTAGGAGTTGCATGTAGAACTCGCATGTAAAACATGCATGTAGGAATCACATGTAGGACTTGCATGTAGGACATGCATGTAGGAGTTGCAAGTAGAACTTGCATGCTGAGGATTCCTAAGAGAGATTATTCCTAGCCTTATGCAAGTACAAGCGGAGCTTTGCCGCTACTCTACACACACATTATGTGCGACCTAAGTCCATGTTGGCACAGAGACAACGTACTCCCGAATCCATTTTATTACCCATCCTCAGGTTATGGCTTATTGTGATCACAAAGTTGGGATGCCATGCATGTAATCCAATGGCTGTGAAACTTGTGGCATGCTAGTCGATCCTGTTGTAAAGCATTGGCACCATACAATCAAACTTTTCCAAGAAACTGTAGCTTTGGAATCCCAATTGCCATATTCTGATTCCTGAGATCTAACATGTACTTGAAGTTGACATGACCATATCTCTTGTGCCATTTTGCAGATAGTGGCATCTGTTGTAGTTGAGCTAACATGGCATGCTTATATAGTACTGTAGCTAGCATTCTATATAAGCGTCCTTCCTTGACACCTTTTGCTACTAGATGACATCTTTTGGATTTATCTTTGATAGTGCATTCATCACCATCAAAGATCACTTGATAATTGTGTTCCGTCATTTGACCTACTGACAAGAGATTCTTGTTGAGCTTCAGAACATAGAGCACATCTTTCACCAATCCTTTCATACCAATGAAATTGTTCATAGGGATAACACATGTCCCTTTAACTAGATTCGGTGTATTGTCTACTGTGTAGATGACATTTTTCTGTCCTTCTAATGGCTTCATTTCTATGAACCATTCCTAATTATTTCTCATGTGAGATGATGCACCGCTGTTGATGTACCAAGGATCCTATTCCACTTGGTCAACTTGATAGCTAAATTCCTCTTTGGGATTGAAATCAGTGTCTAGGTACACTCTGTCTAGGTACACTGTATCAGTCTGATGCATTTCCTCACTTGCAAGAAACATATTCCCATGTTCATTTGCAAAATGACTGTGACTAGAATGTCCACCACGATGATTTCCTCTGGCTCAAAAATTCCCTCGATTACTACAGATTGACTGCCTTTGTTGTACTGCTTCTTGCGGCAATCTCTTTCAGAGTTTCCAAACTTGTGACAGTAGTTGCACTGAATGTCTGACAAGTTGGTAAATGCATTTCCTCATCCTTGAAATCTTTCTTAGTTTCATTTCCTCTTTGCTGATTCTGATGCTACTGAGGATGATGCTGATGCTGATGCTGGCTTTGATTTTGTTGCTGATGATGACCACTTTTCTGATATGATCTACCTCTGCCTCTGCCTCTGCTTGTGAGGATTGTGGGAGAGAGGGAAGGAGTCTCACTTGAGGCTTTCTCACATGCACAATGGGGGAATACACACGAAGGTGGAGGCTGAAAACAGTTTTCCTCTTCTTAGTTGTGTAAGCCAAAAGAACTCAAGTACAAAGAAATAGAAGAACCCTATATGTGGGTCTCAAACCAAACTCAACTAACTAAGGTGGCATACTAACTGAGCCACAAACTATAGTAGATAAGGATAGCTGTCATCCAGCTATTATTCGTGGGCGGTGTACCAACCGCATCTCCAACTAACAAGTTGGTGACATAAATGCACAACAGTCACCCTGGCATATCGCGAGTGGAGCTCGATATCTCAACACTCCCCCTCGAGCTCAATCCCAATTCCTGCACACCAAGCAGGTCTCTGAACTTGTGCAGTTTCTCTGCGCCCAATGCTTTCGCGAAGATGTCAGCTACCTGATCCTCTGTGCTGACATAAACTAGATCAATGAGACCTAGTAAAACCTTCTCCCGCACATAGTGATAATGCACCTCAATGTGCTTTGTTCTGGCATGAAAGACTGGGTTCTTTGCCAAATGTATACTACTCATGTTGTCACAATAAATGACAACTGGCCCATCTGTAGACTGATGCATATCATAGAGTAGCTTATGCAACCAAGCTACCTCACATGCAGCCATTGCTGCACCCCTGTACTCAGCCTCTATGCTCGACAAGGCAACTGTAGGCTGTTTCTTGCTGCTCCAAGTGACTGCAACACTCCCAAAAGAGAACACATATCCACTGGTAGATCGTCTATCAGAAATGCTACCAGCCCAATCAGCATCAGTGTATCCATGCAACTGTATCTGAACCCCAGCCTCATAAAATAGTCCATACTGCAATGTGGACTTCACATACCTGAGTATGCGTCTAGCCGCATCCAAATGCAGTTTCCTTGGAGCCTGCATAAACTGACTTACCAACCCAACAGCATAGCTCAAATCTGGCTTGGTAATAGTCATGTAAATCAAACTTCCTACTATGCGTCTGTACATAGTAGGGTCTTCCAGAAGCTCACCTGCATCTGTGCTCAGCTTCACATTTTGCTCCAAAGGAACTGAAATAGGCTTACAGCCTGTCATCCCATATTTGGACAGCATGTCCAATCCATACTGCCTCTGCAAGAGCTGTATCCCACTTGGTGATCTAATCACCTCAATGCCCAAGAAATAACGCAGCTCTCCCAAATCCTTCATCTCAAACTTCTGCCTCAATAGCATTTTCACATGAAGGATATCTTCATCACTATCACCTGTGATGATCAAATCATCAACGTAAATGACCAGCAGCATAATCCCTTTCTCTGTTTTTCTCACATAGAGTGAGAAATCTGCCTTGGAAATCTGAAAGCCAATAGTGACAAGATACTGTCCTATCTTGTCAGACCATGCTCTAGGTGCTTGCTTCAAGCCATACAAGGCTTTCTTCAACCTGCAAACAAACTCAGGATGAGTAGCACGAACATAACCTGCTGGCTACTCCATAAAGACCTCTTCTTGCAAATCACCATGCAAGAAGGCATTCTTTACATCCATCTGATGTAAAGACCATCCCTTTGATGCAGCCATAGCAATGGCTGCTCTTACGGTTGCCATCCTTGCAACCGAGCTGAAAGTTTCTTCATAATCAATGCCATATGTCTGTGCATACCCCTTGACAACTAATCTTGCCTTGTATCTATTCACAGAACCATCTGCATTGTGCTTGATCTTATAAACCCACTTACAACCAATTGCATTCTTGCCTTTAGGCAAAGGCACCAATTCCCATGTAGCATTAGCATCCAAGGCATCCATTTCTTCATCCATGGCTTTCTCCCATTTTTCATTTCCCATGGCTTGCTCAAAAGAAGTGGGTTCTGGTTCTTGTATCACTTTGACCATATAGGCATAGTGAATGGCTGTAAATCCATCATATTTCAGCCTATCCACAGGATACCTAACCCTGGTAGACCTGCGCAAAATAGGCTCACTTCCAGGTGCTCTCAAAACATCCCTGGTCTTCCTTACTCCAGGTGTAACAACAGAAGGAATACCCAACTCATCATCAATGCTCTGTTCTGAGCCACTGGATTCACCATCCACATAAGAGTGACCTGCATTCACATCAAACATGGGCTGATCTACCTTCTCTTTTCCTTTTTGTGATACCTGCGTCCCACTATCTGCATTGCTTTGAGGGGATTCTCCTGATCTCAATCTGCCTGTCCATGGCGAAGTATGTGAACCACTGGTAGAGGACACTCCAGGTCCACTGATATTTTGTGATTGCTACTGTGCATTCTGTGCAGCATTACCATTTTGTGCATCTACATCAATCATCACATTTACTGGTTTATACCAGCTGCTCATCTCATCAAAAACAACATCTCTACTCACTGTGAACTTACGTGTAGAAGGGTTATAGCATCTATACCCTTTCTGCTGCAGAGAATAACCAATAAAGATGCACTTCTCAGCTTTTGGATCCAACTTGGACCTCAACTCATCTAGCACATGGACATAAGCAATGCAACCAAAAATCTTCAAATGAGAAATATCTGGTTTCCTACCAGTATACATCTCCTCTGGCGTCATGCCATGTATTGCTGCAGTGGGAGTCCTGTTCATTATATAGATTGCTGTAGCAACTGCTTCAGCCCAATAATAATCTGGTAGATCTTTTTCATTTAGCATAGCCCGAGACACCTCTCCAATATGCCTAATTTTTCTTTCTGCAATTCCATTTTGCTGTGGGGTATGACTGCATGAATATTGCTGCTTTATACCATGCTCCAGCAAGAACCTTGCAAACTCATTTGAGAGGTACTCTCCCCCTCCATCTGACCTTAGGCATTTTATTTGCATGCCTGTTTCTTTTTCAACCATAGCTTTGAAAGACTTGAAGTGCCCAAACACTTCACTTTTCTTTTTCATAAAATACACCCACAGTTTTCTGCTGAAGTCATCAATAAATGTGACAAAATAGTGACAGCCTCCAATAGATGCAACTTTTGTAGTCCACACATCAGAGTGGATTAATTCCAATGGTTTTTTACTCTCTTGAACATGCCTAGGAAAAGGTTTCCTTGCCTGTTTCCCAAATTGACAGGCTTCACAAATCTTGTGCATTTCTGCAACCTTGAATTTGGGCAATCTTGCAACAATATTTTGGGCTTGCATTGATTTAAGTCGCTGTATATTAACATGACCAATGCGTTTGTGCCAGATATCAATATCTGCAACTACACCGGTCCCATGTGCAAACATTGCTGCACTCAATTCAGGCATGTCTGCATCCAATGTAAACATCCTGCCCTTCTTCTTTCCTTTTGCTATCAAGCGACCATTATTTTTCATATCCTCAACAAAGCATCCATGAGGATTAAATCTGACCTACAAGCCCTGCTCAACCATCTGACCAACAGAAACCAGGTTCTTGGTGATGTTCGGGACATGAAATACATCAGACAAGTATTTCTTTTTCCCATCCTGCATAGACAAAGGAATTTTGCCAATCTGCACAATAGGATGTGCAGTATCATCACCAGTCTCCACAAATCCTGGTTTTTCCATTTTTCTTGCATCTTGCATCCATTCAGCGTGACCTGTCATGTGGTTTGATGCACCCGAGTCAACATACCACACATCATTACTTTCTTCTGCACTTGTTACAGAATTTGTCATATGCTGCACCATAAACAAATGCTCATTTCTGTCATCACCCTGTCTACTAGAGGATGCATAATTGCCTTGCTGCAATTTTCCACTCATAATGTCATTCTGCTTTTTGTAGCAGTCTTTAGCCATATGACCCATTTTGCCACAATAGTAGCATTCAACATTGCTGTTTGTATTTTGGCTTCTCTGCCATCCACCACGGCCTCTTTGGCTCCCCCTGCCTCTAGAGTTACCACGTCCTCCTACATAGGACTGGTTTTCTTGCGTTTGCTGCATATTCTGATTTCTACCACGGCCGGTAGATCGGCCTCCTCTACCTCTGCCTCTACCTTTGCCAGCATTTGAGTAGAAGATAGTTTCTTTTGAAGTTCCTGCTGAAGAAGATGCACCCCCATTTCTCTGCTCTTCAGAAATTAGAAGAGCAATCAACTCCTCAAAATCAGGAAAGTTTTCACGGATGGCAATGGATGTCCGGAACTGTGCATAATCCTTTCCTAGACCATTCAAGGTCACAGAAACCAAATCATCATCATCCACTGGCGACCCAATGGAAGCAAGTGCATCTGCAATTTTCTTCACTTTCATGTGGTAGTCATTTATGCTCAAATTTTCTCTCTGCACATTGTGCAACTCCTGTTTGAGTTGCATTTTCCTGGCTTGCGTATTTGTGCTATACATTTTTGCCAAAGTATCCCATGCCTCCTTTGGCGTATTTGCATCCTGAATATGCACAATCATGGAGTCCGAAATACTGATAGACAGCCAGTACATAACTTTCCTGGCTCTCTCATGCCATCCTTTGAATGCCTGCATTTCCTGTTGACTGGGAACATTAGGAAGAACAGGTTCTTCTTCATTTCCTATAATGAATTCCCAATAGCCTTTTCCCATCAAGAAATTCGTCATTCTAAACTTCCATGCCTGGAAGTTGTTCTTGTCAAGCTTTTCAGTGACAATCTGTGAAAGAGAATCAGATGCCATTACAGAACACTACGAAATATTCTGTCACTGCAAAAAACACAGCTTTTGCCTCACACGGGCAGATCTGCAAAACCGACGAGAGTGGTATTTCACTACACAGTCACTTCCTAGTGACGATTTTGCATCAACAGGCAATAGGCATGAATCTGCAACTCCCAATATCTCTGCACACAGGCATACGATGCAATTTCTGCGGCACCTTTCCACCGACTAGCCGCGCCAGTGGTCGCACAGCAAAAAACAGGGCCTTTTTCTGAGTGCCTGCGAAGAACTTCCGCCTTCAAAACGGGCCCCAAAACAGCGTCTCAATTTGAAACAGTGCACTCCTGCACTTCTGGCTGTGCTACCTGCAGAGATTTGCTCCCAAACTCGAAATAGGAAAGCAACACTTGTCCTCTTACCAGGACACCACGAACTTGGCTTGCTTTCTTGAGCTCCTTACCACGAACAAGGCTCTGATACCATGTGAGGATTGTGGGAGAGAGGGAAGGAGTCTCACTTGAGGCTTTCTCACATGCACAATGGGGGAATACACACGAAGGTGGAGGCTGAAAACAGTTTTCCTCTTCTTAGTTGTGTAAGCCAAAAGAACTCAAGTACAAAGAAATAGAAGAACCCTATATGTGGGTCTCAAACCAAACTCAACTAACTAAGGTGGCATACTAACTGAACCACAAACTATAGTAGATAAGGATAGCTGTCATCCAGCTATTATTCGTGGGCGGTGTACCAACTGCAATCGGTGACATAAATGCACAACAGTCACCCTGGCATATCGCGAGTGGAGCTCGATATCTCAACACTGCTTCTATCTGAAGCTGTGAATGCCTGATCATTAGAATGACCTTTACGTGCTTGAATTGCCTGAGTCCTGAGTTATTCACCAAGTAGGACTGACCGAAGTCCTTCTGGTATTGGAATTTGCCGTTGGATGGTAATACTTTGGACTAGATTCTTGTATCCCTCTCCTAGTCCATTCAGAATGACTTGAACCATTTCCATAGGATTCATAGTCTCTCCGGCTACTGCAAGTTGATTGTTGTAGTCTTTTATGCAGAGTACATAAGCATGATCGGTTTCACTGCTATTGCGAAAACTTTGGTTGATCTGGTTTCTCAGTGTGAGAATCCTAGATGTATTCTTGGACTCATAGAGAGTTGTGAACATATCCCATGCTTCTTTCGATGTCTTGACTATGTTGAGCTATCCTAGCATCACATCTTGCACATCCTGCTTGATCAGATTGCTTGATCAGATGATAGGCATACTTGTCTTTCTTATCCCATTCTACTGAGCTCAGGCAATGGTAGGATTTGCTACTGGTGCAAAAACTGTTTGTGTAGTTGTTTGTGTAACTGGAGTAGAGCTACTTATGGCTGGATCATCAATGGCTAGCTGTAGACCCATCGACATACTCCCATTTGTTCTGAAGTACAAGAATGGTCTCCATTCAGTATTTTCATGTACCATAATTAGAGTTGTCTAACTTAACAGATGACTCCAGATTGAGGTTGCTAGTCATAGATATGGTGTAAGAAATGTACTCAAAAAATGTCGTGAAAATCTTTGTATGAATCAACTGCAAATATACTAACTGTGCCAAGTGAAATCTCTGAACCATCGGTGAAGATAGAACTGCAATATATAAAATTTGATCTGACAAGGCTTGTGGCAATGATGTCAGGAATAGCCAAGAGGCTTTACAAGGCTGAAATGACATGCACGATGCCGTGAGATAGCCGAATAGGCTTTATAATGGTGGCATGTGTGTGTGAAATCAAATTCTATCTGCCCATTGAAAAAATCTGTAATGCCTCTGTACTCTCTGAAGTTTGCTCATTCAATAATGAACATAAGGTTTCAGGTAATGTAATGATGTGAAACCATATGTGAGCGTATGGACTGACTCCGAGTACTGACTCCGAGTAGGTACTAGTTGAGAATTTCGAGCATGGCTTAGATTGGCAACTTGGGAAAATTCAAAGCATCCCCTCTATGGCGATCTAGTCTACCTTTATCTAGATCTATACCAACCGTCGATCGATGAAAGAACAACAAATAATTCCTTTTCTTTTGTTCTTTTTAAGTGCTGGGTCAGATGCATCGATGTAGAGGCGAATGTGCATGAAGGAAGTGGTTTTGTTGGCGAGGCTCAAAAGTGATTGTAACTTGTGCCAAAATGTATGCGTGATGTGATAAGCACATAGAGCACAAAAAAATGAGCGACTTTCCTTTTTGGAGCGCCCTCAAATTCTTCCTGGATCAAGAGATACGACTTGATCTAGGTGGAGGGGCAAAAGGAGTGCAATGGTGCTTAATGATGATGTGTTACTATGGGTCACATGTAGTGATGATGTGGCAGTGTGCCTAGCAAGAGGTGTGCCAGTGGAGCCTTGTGCTGAGGTGGTAGGAGTGGTCACATGGAGTGACTGTGGAGCACTGTGTGTGCCTGCAGAGGTCAGTGCTGATTGGACAACTGAGGTGGCATAGATGATGATGTCAGTAGATGATGTAATAATGCTGATGTGGCATTGATGACATGGCAAGTGATGTGCCTATGCTGATGTGGTAGGTGATGTGACAGTGATGATGTTACAGATGAGCTGGCAAGGTGATGTGACAGATGATGTGTCACTGATGACATGGTAGGTGACATGGCAGTGATGATGTGTCCCTGATGATATGGCAATTGAACTAGTAGGGTGACATGGACAGATGATGTGTTTGCTAATGTGGCAAGGGGATCAGATTTGGTGACATGGTAGATTAGATGAGATGATGATGTGGTAGCCTCACGAGGTTACTAACATGGCATGTAGATAGGATGTGATGACGTGTCTAGTGGATAACGATTCCACATGGGAGCCTATGGTCCAAGCTTTGTAAGGCCGAAATCTTTAAAGATGCCATTGGAATCTAAAGATTCCATTAACGGATCTCCTCCTCTATGTACGTGGGTTGCTTTGGAGAAGCTGTAGTCGCTTTGGAGAGGCAAAGCTCTCTGGAGGCAAGCTTGATGCCTTGGAGCGCATTTTGTGAGCAGGTTGTGGAAGGTGTGTATGCAATTGCAATTGAAGGGCGCTGAAACTATGGCACTGGCTGGCGATATAGGAGCCATCAGCCTGCAGATGGTAGCGGTTGAGAGGCCGTTGGCTATGGGCTTTGTTTATAGATGGAGTAGTCTTTGGCTCTAAGCTATGGAGAGCCAGACAGCTGGATCGCTTGGTAGATAAGTGGCTACAAGACTTTGTAGGTAGATGGGTTGATGGAGCCTCTGGTGTAGAAGGTCATCCGGAGGCATGGTTGAAGATGGTCCTTCATGGGTGTTAGATGAGTCGTTTGGAGAAGGTGTTGGCCGACGATGGTGAGGCTTGGAGAACTTGAAGTCACTGAAGTTAGAGCTCTTTCCAAAGCTCACCTTGTGTAAGGATGGAGTGCTACAGATTCGCTTGGAAGGCATCATTTCATTGCAGGGCTGATGGAGCCTTTGTTGGAGCTACTGCAAGAGGTCACGTGCGGGCTGATGGAGTCCTCTAGAGAGAAAAAAAAGCACATAGCTAGGAGTTGTCTCTGTTGGCATGTGTAGATTGTAGATGAGGCAGTTCGTGTGCTATTGGAGCCTTCCAAGGAAAGCTGGCGCATCTTGGAGAATGATTGAGCGTTGGTGCTGAAAGCGAATGTTGCTATTAGTTTAAAGGTCGTTGCTAAAGAATTGAGCCTCCAAGGTCGAGGCTTCATTGTAAGAGAGCATCTATAAGGGCCCTGGCTCTATGCTTGGAGGAGCCCATGGTTGTGCACAGATGGAGGCTCTATGGCATAGAGCTGCTATGGCTGGAGTTGTTTGAGTCAAAGTCGGCTGCCGTTGCTCCAAACTGCATATCCCAAGAGCTATGCTGAGTGTTTGTGATTATAGGGCCCGATTGCTTGGATGGCTTGTTGGAGTAGAGTCTAAGTGAGAGCTTATGAGCTCAATGGAGCTGTAGGTGGAGCTTGTTGGCTTTAGGCAAGGTAAGGTCTCTCTCTGACAAAAATTCTCAGATAATGAACCTCTTTGAAAGAAACTTGACTGAAATCTCACAAGAATCTCAAAGGAAATCTCTCTCTCTCACTCAATGGATGGAAATTCCTCTCATGAACGAAAATTTTCTTACAATGGATGGAATTATATGACAGAAATTTCTATCAACAAAGAAATGGAAGGTGGTCTCGTACCGGAAGTGGACTCTCATGGAGAACACTCAAGAGAGCTCTCAATCTCTCTCTCACTCTCAAGGATCACAATACCTCAATGAAAGGCAAGGGAGTTCTGATACCATGACAAAATATGAAGAGGGGAGAGGAGAAGAGTGGAGATGAGGAGAGAGGGCATAGCTAGAGAGCACACCACAAATGACTAACTGTACACTAGATTTAGTTGAAAAAATAGAATATATACAAACCCATTTAGGGTTAGGGTTAGGGGATCTAACCCTTTCCTTTATTGCACTCTATAAGGTTAGTGCTATGCACATATGATCACGTGATGGTGCTATGCACACATGATTACATGATGTTGAGCATGAACTCTCAACACCCTCCTCCTACCAGCTTGGAGGAGCGCACCTGCAATAGCTTCCCCAATGTGGTTGCCACCTTGGCAATCTTGCTGCACAACCATGATGGGAGATTCAGAAACTCCACCCAAAGCGGGCAATCATGGAGCAGAAAGTAGTCGATACTAAATTTCGTAGTTCATGGAAGAACTAACACCGAAGCTCTGGAAAACCGAAATGCTCTATCAAGGAGCTCATTCCATTGTGGGGCCCGCACACCATCTACAATCTTTCCATTTCCCAAATGGACAATCCATCTCTGACAAAGCACAAAAATCATAGGGGGATGCATTTATTCACTTGTGATTCGATCCACTCACCCTCCCCATCTTTGTCTAGGCATATGCACATCCTATCTCTTTTACCCAAGATGATCCATAGGAGGAGTGGACTCCAATTTAAGGGTGGGTAGAATTGGAAATTCCTCTCTTCAATATATGTCCACCTCGTGTCCAGCTTCCACTTGGCATGCCTATTGGTAGAACCCCATATTTCCAAGGAGAGTCTAGCTCTACCATATTATATTATATCTTAGACTTTAACATAGGAGACATCCTTCCCATTCCCTCCTTGAAGGATTGCATATCTGCAATCACCTCCTGACTTTCAAAGGCTTGCTCATATTCCCATTGAATATCATCCCATTCATTGTTATCAAAATCTTGCATGAGCCACGCTCGGTCACGAGTAATGCAGCTTGGGATGATCTCCCTGCAATCAACCATGTAATTGCCATCCATAGGTTCAACCCACATGTGAATACCAATATGTGAATAATAGCACATTGAACCACAAATGTTCATTCTAGGTAGACATTGTTGCTCATAGACTCCATTATAGATGAGTGCATACCTGTGAGTGAAATGGCCTCTTGGAAGTCTGACTCGATCCTCTATATCAGGGTTCATGCTTCTTCGCGAAGAGGACACACAACTGCAACATAAGAAAACCATTAGCATTTTCACTCTAGAATTTATAAATTATGATGAGAGGTGTTGCACCCATAAGATTTATTCCGTCATCACTCCTTGCACTTGAATACATATTAGAGCCATTAGAAGGAAATGTACAGGGAGTGGATATAGAAGGTTTCGATCTAGCCAATTCTATTGCATGTAATTGATGGCATTACTGCACAATTGTGTGTACTTCAAAACCCCCCTTGGGTATCATCACCTTCATCTGGTGCTTACAGATGTTACCCTTTCTTGACCATGCACATGTGCAACATGGCCACCTAAGGCTTGCATTGTAGATAATATATTCTATCTCTGGATTCTTTTTACTTTTGACTTTTGTGCATTCTTCTTCATCTAGTAATCAAAGAGTGATCTATCAAGCTATCAATAGAAAAGTTTGGAAAAAAACCAGCATCTTTTTGAATCTCCATGTACCAATAGTATGGCAAGCATGCAGATGTGAGGCACTGCACAAGCTAATTGATGCGATGACCAAAGATAGTTTTCGTTCCACATAAAAATCATGATTTAAGAGTCGCATGGTAAGATTCTATAGCTCCATTGGTATCTTGGTTTGCATGAGGAAGTGTGTGAGTCTCACGTGGTAATAACATGTGGGTTGAAGGCAAGGTATTCACATGTGATTCGAACCTATGGATTCACATGATTCGAAGCCTACAACCTACAACCCATAGGAAGTAGATATGAGTTTTGAGAGCATCAAATATCCCCATGTGAACAGAAGAAAGAGTTTTATGAAAAAGGTTATGGGTTGTAGGCTTTGAATACTAACGGAGTCGGCGAGCCCATCTCTCCTCGAAGTATTCCATGAATGCAATCTCCTTCGCAAAATCTTTTTTGAATTGTCCAATCAATAGTTATGCTTGCTCCATTAACTCTGCATCAGACAAAGGCTTGTCTATCCACATATCCATAATGGCTCCAAGCCTTCTAAACATTTCTACTTGCCTGGGCCAGCTGTCACGAACCTTCTTGATGAGATGCTTCAACTAACAATGACGTACATGCCACATGCAAAGGTATATTGGCACATTGAAGACATGCCTAGACCAGAGAGAATATAAAATGGTGGCAAAATTTGAAGACATAAATTGGTTAGGCAATGGCTAAAGTTTGCACCTTGGAGAAAGATCTAAGAGTACCTAAGAGCATCGATTTCTGCACAGGCATCATCTACCATAAATGCTTTCAACTCCCATGACTTATTGACATCAAGTACACAATTTCTTAACTCTGTCAACTGGTAGATTATTGTGGTTGGAGTTGAGCTTGAGGTAATGATCCAAGCTATTGGGACACCATTATGATGTCTATCAAATATCAAAATAGTGTATAGTTGAAACTATAACACTACTACACACGGATCCTATTGTGACATTTATGTACCGATGTTTAGTGCCCGCTTAGTGTTAATCATCGGTATGAAAAGCGGGTTTCGCAAAGCATCGCTATATAGCGACTCTTAATAAAAGTCGCTATATAGCGACTATTATAAAGGTCGGTATATAGCGACTTTTAAGTGTCGCTATATCGCGACACTGATATACTATTTTATAGCGACATTTTTCAGAGAGGTTTTTTTTAAAATATAGGCCTTAAAAGTTAGTTTTTTCCAATGACAAATTTTTTTAAATTTTCATACATGTTTGGTCTCATAGAGAATGAAAAAATGAGAGCATGTACATCAAGCCTTTGAAGCTCATATATTCATGTCCAAGTTTGAGATGAGAAAAATCAATTAAGAGCATTTACATCAACTGTTTCATCTTGAGCCAAGTCTAAGGCACCAAACAAGTCTATCTCCAACTCTATACCGAGTCGATCTCCTATATCATCATCGTACTCTAGCATCGTACATTCACCTAAAAGTATTTGATCATCTTCTTCAATAAAGTGTGGATGATCGTTGTCTTTTTCCTCAATATTGTGATCTCCATCTTCCTCCCGTGCAATGTCATTATGCGCATCTTCCTCTTGGCTCATATCGTGATCTACATCTTCTTCGCTAGATTCATCAATTGGATCCGGCATTGGTAGTGGCATCTCCATATCCACATCTCGATCTTTAAAAATTTGCTTACTTCGTGGTGCAACTTGGATCACATACCACCATCTTGGATCAGAACGATCCGGATGAAAAACCACCTATATTGAAGATGGGTGCCAAATGTCGTCAATTATATATATGAAATTATGCTCAAGTACATGTATCAATGGACTTTAAAAACGAAAGCTTCGATTGATTAAATCATTAGTATGCACCTGCTCACAATGCTCGGGAAGAACAAAAGTATCACTTTCATCGGTCCAATGTTTGGTAGAGTCTATTGCAAAGAGACCGCTACTATCTTTTCTCACTATCGCATGGGGACCATTGTAAATAGTTACAAACCATTTTACATCAAGAATGAAAATACTAAATCGTCTGAAATCAACTTCATAGATGTCGTGTATGGTTCCACAATAATCCAACTGGTATATCTGAAGCACTTGCTCGGCTGTCTTGTGTGAAGTTAGCCATGAATCCATAATTATGTATGACTCTCTTTGAATCGATGCATTCCACACATTCTTGAAGATATGCATGGGATCCAAGAGATGATTGATTTGTAACTGATCCCAATAAGGAAGCTCGTGAAAGATCGATAGCCTCTTCATACCAGGAAGAGGTTCCTCTCCATTCACCCTCCAAGCTTGAATCCAGTCACTTGCCTTCAAATATAATGGTGGTGGATCAAACTAACCTCCACGTGCGAGATGGTCGAGTGGAAGATATCGAGCATGACCTTCATAAACATTTTTCCTCATATGTTTGGAGTAGTGTGCAAGTGATTTCAGAGTCGGTCCACAAACAAGACAAGCATGGTACCCACTTGTAACAAGTCCTGCACGCGTGCATGAATGTGTTAGTACAAGACATGCATGCGAAAGAGAGTCAAAAAAGCATAATCCCTCATTGTACATGTAAAGACAACCACGTACCTGTGCACTCTCCATATCCTATGTAGTCATGCATGGTCCACATCAAGATACCCCTGACCAAAATATCATCGGTATGTCTAGGAGCTCTGGAAATATCAAAGACCTGTACTCCTCTCCATAATATCTGTAACTCCTCTATCAAAGGTGCCATGTATACGTCTATATTTTTTGCCTTATACTTTCCTGGCATAAGTAGTGCAAGCATAAGGTGTCCCTTTTTTATTGTTAGCCATGGTGGGATATTGTAATTCACCACGACTATGGGCCATGTCGACCAAGATGTTGAGCATAATCCGAAAGGATTCACACCATAGCCCAAGATGTAAGTTGCGTGGCTCTCTCGCAAAGTCCGACTAGTGATTATCTATGTGCTTCCAAGCTGCACAATCTGCGGGAATCCTCAATGTGTCATCACTGGATCGATGAGATACATGCCATGTCATCAACTCCGCTATGGATTTGCATCGGAACATGTGCTATATTCTTGCAATGATGGGAAAGTGTCTCAAGACCTTTACTAGTATCCGCTCACCCTGCAAGTCATCTCTATATCATTGTTCCCCATACTTTGGACAACTAGCCAAATCTCCATGCTCACGACGAAAGAGAATACAATCATTATGGCAAGCATGGATGGTATCATAATCCATACCCACCATTGTTAGCATATTTTTCGCTTCATCTCTTGATGCGAGCATGGTATTTGGTGCAAGTAACATCTTTTGAAGCAACCTATGACAATTCAAAACATACATAGGCTTCGAACAATGATGATTCGATATACACTATACATAGGCTTCGAACAATGATGATTCGATATACACTATCCAAATGATGATTCTCAAAACAAACAATATCCAAATAATGAGTCAAATTAATGCAAGAGCTAACCTCATTAAGGCTGAGACACTTGTATCCGACCACCCATACTTTACTTGTAGATTCAAGATTGAGAGACAAGCACGTAGTTTAGACATCCTAGCACCCTCGTACAATTGTGTTGATTGCAACTCTTGCATTTTGACCTCAGACTCTGACATCACGTGTACATGGAATGTAGTGCCCCTAAAAATGGAATCCATCATATCGACCATACCCTCGTCATCATCCGGGAGACTATAGTCTTGCTGAAAGTGAGAAGGTATATGCGTACCCTCGTCACTCTCCTCATCCTATTTTAAGATTTCGTGTAAATATAAGATCTTGTATTTCCCGGTATACAATAAGACTGCGAACTTAAATAGCTTTGACTTACCGATGGTCCATCAACACGTGCAACACCAATGGTGGATACTAGTTCGAGCTCCTCCCCATACATCTGCAAGTGGCGCATGATAATATGACGTTGATGTCGTACTTCTCGCTTGCAATGAGTGCAATGATAGTATAACCTCTCCATAAGCCACTTCGTACTCCCGGGCATTGGCACATCATCGGACGAGCTTCCACTTGTCCCTTCCATCTACACTTATAAAATCAAAAAATAAGCATGAAGAAGAGATATTAACAGTTATAAAATAGCATCTATGAGCTTTTTTTCATGCTACAACAAAAAAGTGACTGTAAGCATCACTATATAGCGACCTTTTTGCTCTATTCTGTCGCTATATAGTGACGTTTTTAATTAAAAATGTCGCTATATAGTGACGGATAAGCGTCGGTATATAGCGACGCTGTGGGTTAAAACACGTGACTCCCATCGTGTGGCGCTTTCTTTATTCTCTTCTCTAATCTCTCAAGTAAGCAAGCCAATCTCTCCTCCCACCTATTTTATATGACCTCCCACCTATTTCCGACAACCTCCCACTCTATTCTCCACTTCTCACCCTTCTCCTAGCTCTTGTACTCCCTCTCTACCCTTTTTCCTCTTTGGTTTCTTGAAAGGAAGTTCTTCAAGAGGTGAGTTTGTTTTAATAATGTAGGTTGTTTGTTTGTTAGCTTTAGTTTTGTGAGTGCTTCTCCTTGTATTGCTAAACATGTAAACTAGTTTTCATGCTTGTTTTCAAAGGATTAAAACAAAAAACGAGATTTCAAGAAAGAAAGAAGACTCACCTCTTTTTTCTGTATTTCTCTTCCTTCTCTTTCTCCTTGTCTCCTCAATCTCCTCCTTTCCTTGTCTCCTCAATCTCCTCCTTTCAAGAAGTTACTTTTGTAATGTCCTCCTTCCTCTAACATGATCTTATTTGAAAAAATGGGTTGTTTCCTCTCTTTTGTAGGGCCAGTCCACAACACTGAGCGGGACATACTATTTTAGGTAAGTGCTTCCTCTTTTTTCCAATTATTATTTTTGTTATTTGCATTAGCCTGCAGCTAGTGCCTTAAGCACTAGCTGCAGTGATGGGCGTAGGAACCCTCTCTTCCCCTCAAACTCTTTCCTTCTTCCCTCCTTCAATCTATTTCCTCCTCTTTTTTCCTCTTTCCTTTTCCTCTTCTTCTCTCTTTCTTTCCCTCTTTTTCCCTCTTTCCTTATTCATAACTGAAGTAGACATATGCTCATGCATAAGCATGAGCATACGTCTCTTTTTTCCCCCTTCTCTTATTCTCTCTTTCCCCCTTCTCTCTTTCCTTTCCCCCTCTTTTCTTTCCCTCTTATTCTCTATTTCCCCCTTCTCTTATGCTCATGCATAAGCATAAGCATGAGCTTATGCTTATATTAAGCATAAGCATGAGCATAAGAAAATGAGACATATGCTCATGCTTATGCTTATGCATGAGCATAAGAGAAGTAGACATATGCTCATGCATAAGCATGAGTGTTTTTTCCCCCCCCCCCTTCTCTTATTCTCTCTTTCCCCCTTCTCTCTTTCCTTTCCCTCTTTCCTTTTCCTTTTATTCTCTATTTCCCCCTTCTCTTATGCTCATGCATAAGCATAAGCATGAGCTTATGCTTAAGCATAAGTATGAGCATAAGAAAATGAGACATATGCTCATGCTTATGCTTGTGCATGAGCATAAGAGAAGTAGACATATGCTCATGCATAAGCATGAGCATATGTCTCTTTTTTCCCCCTTCTCTTATTCTCTCTTTCCCCCTTCTCGCTTTCCTTTCCCCTTTCCTTTCCCTCTTATTCTCTATTTCCCCCTTCTCTTATGCTCATGCATAAGCATAAGCATGAGCATATGCTTATGCTTATGCTTAAGCATAAGCATGAGCATAAGAAAATGAGACATATGCTCATGCTTATGCTTATGCATGAGCATAAGCAAAGTAGACATATGCTCATGCAAAACCATGAGCATATGTCTATTTTTTCCCCCTTCTCTTATTCTCTCTTTCCCCCTTCTCTTATTCTCTCTTTCCCCCTTCTCTCTTTCCTTTCCCTCTTTCCTTTCCCTCTTGTTCTCTATTTCCCCCTTCTCTTATGCTTATGCATAAGTATAAGCATGAGCTTATGCTTATGCTATACTTAAGCATAAGCATGAGCATAAGAAAATGAGACATATGCTCATGCTTATGCTTATGCATGAGCATAAGAGAAGTAGACATATGCTCATGCATAAGCATGAGCATATGTCTCTTTTTTCCCCCTTCTCTTATTCTCTCTTTCCCCCTTCTCGCTTTCCTTTCCCCTTTCCTTTCCCTCTTATTCTCTATTTCCCCCTTCTCTTATTCTCATGCATAAGCATAAGCATGAGCATAAGAAAATGAGACATATGCTCATGCTTATGCTTATGCATGAGCATAAGCGAAGTAGACATATGCTCATGCATAAGCATGAGCATATGTCTCTTTTTTCCCCCTTCTCTTATTCTCTCTTTCCCCCTTCTCTCTTTCCTTTCCCTCTTTCCTTTCCCTCTTATTCTCTATTTCCCCCTTCTCTTATGCTCATGCATAAGCATAAGCATGAGCTTATGCTTATGCATAAGCATGAGCATAAGAAAATGAGACATATGCTCATGCTTATGTTTATGCATGAGCATAAGCGAAGTAGACATATGCTCATGCATAAGCATGAGCATATATATGTCTCTTTTTTCCCCCTTCTCTTATTCTCTCTTTCCCTCTTCTCTCTTTCCTTTCCCTCTTTCCTTTCCCTCTTATTCTCTATTTCCCCCTTCTCTTATTCTCTTCTCTCATTTTGCTCTTCTCTTATGCTCTTTTTTCCCCCTTCTCTTCCACTTATGCTCTTCTCTCATTTCCCTCCGCTCTTATGCTCTCTTCCTCTTCTTCTCTTCCTCTTCTTCTCTCTTTCCCCCTTTTCTTATGCTCATGCATAAACATAAGCATGAGCATAAGAATGCTTATGCTTATGCATGAGCATAAGAGATTCCTCTTCTCTTATGCTCTTCTCTCATTTCCCTGTTCTCTTCCCTCTTCTTTAGATTCCTCTTCTCTTCCTCTTCTTCCCTTCCTTTTCTTCTCTCTTTCCCCCTTCTCTTATGCTCATGCATAAACATAAGCATGAGCATAAGAATGCTTATGCTTATGCATGAGCATAAGAGATTCCTCTTCTCTTATGCTCTTCTCTATTTCCCCCTTCTCTCTTCCTCTTCTTCTCTTCCTCTTCTTCTCTCTTTCCCCCTTCTCTTATGCTCATGCATAAACATAAGCATGAGCATAAGAATGCTTATGGTTATGCATGAGCATAAGAGATTCCTCTTCTCTTATGCTCTTCTCTCTTCTCCTCTCTTCTCCTCTCTTCCCCTCTCCCTCTTCTTCCTCTTCTTTCTCTTCTTCCTCTTCCTTTCCCTCTTCTCTCCTCTTCTTTTCCTCTTTCCTTTCCCTCTTCTTCCTCTTCTCCTCCCTCTTCTCTTTTCCCTCTTCTCTCCTCTTCTTCAGATTCCTCTTCCTCTTCCTCTTCTTCCTCTTCTTTCCCTCTTTGCCTATGCCTATGCCTATGCCTATGCTTTATGTTTGTTTTTTTATTTTTTGTTTTCGTGTTTGTGTCTATGTTAGACATGGGATCACGTCGCTCATCCGATGAGTACGGACAGCCTCGCAGGAGAAGATCTCATGATCTTTATGCTCCAGAGGACTTTGATTCCTGTCAGGCGACTATCCCGAGGACTACCCTTGGTTTGACTCCTCTCGGACCTAGCACTACGACTACCCCTGGTCCGACTCCTCTTCCACGTAGCACTGCAACTACCCCTCGGGGAACTCCTTTGCTAGTCGTGCATGGCTTTGTCAAGAGTCCTGATGAGCTTGTAGCACAAATGAGCGATGAGGAGGCAGTGAGATTCTTCTCTCTGCTATCTCAAAGGACCTCAGCAATTCTCTCCCCTACACCGACGGCTGGACGTACTGCCCAGCCGTCCCCTCGTGCCCCTTCGACTGAGGGGTCATCACCTATGCATGCCTCTCGTAAGGGAAGGAAGAGTAGGAAGGGCAGCTTATGTTGTGCTGACTCGGGAGATGTAGATGAGTCAGCATACTCACGTTCCTATAGGTCTCCACTTGGTCCGGAGACAGTATCAGTCAGGTCCCTTTCCCTCTCCTATTCCCATCGCTACTCCTCGCTCCGGAAGCGCTCGCACAACTTCCTCTCCTTCTGACTCTGCTACCGTCAGTCCTCCTTACTCATCAAGGGATCTCTCCTATCAAATCACAGCTGTCGGAGAGATAATAGAAGATAGAAAGAGCAAAGTAGTGATGGCCACCATGAGGAGGTTGATGAGCCATCACTTCAAGAGCGGCATTGCTACCGATTGGCGGTATCAAGATGGCCAAAAGAAGCAGGCGGTCATCGATGAGTTAAAACAAAAATACCCTAACCCGCCAAATTGGGAGTTTAATGAGGATTATATGTGAAAGCGCATGGGTTTGGTCTTGAAGCATTGTAGATCAACCTTGCGGACTTCCATCACAAAGGGGTTGGCTAAACCCAGCTGGGCAGACAAAGCTGATTGGAAATTCTTCAAGAAGCAAAATAGGAACCATCCCGAATTATTTGAGGGTCAGAGGAGGGCTGCGAAGAGATGGCTGGACATCGTAGGTACTTCGCACTTTGGTGCAGGCGGACGGTTGGCGTTCGAGGCAACCGTGGTAAGTCTACTTCTTCTCATTTAATATATTGTTCTATTTGTTTTACTACATATTACATGCACTTTAGCTAACTCTAACTCTCGTAAATTGGATCCACAGCAAGTGCGATGGGTCCTCTTCCTGTAGATGCAGAGACGCGACGTGCATTTCGGATAGGAACAAAGCCATGGTTTATTAAGCAAGAGGCAATGGAAGCGACGGTCGATTGGACTGAGGTGGCTTCTCGCACGGTATAAGTTTACTCCTACTTGTAATCTCACTTTTTAAATTGTTTTATTCTTTAAATTCCAATCTAATTTTTGATTTATATGGTTCACTCTTAGGGTCAAAGCTCAAGCGTCCCATCATCGAAGGCGAGCGATCAATAGGGCCAAGGATCAGACGCATGTGATGAGGATGAGGGAGAAGACGCAGCTGACGAGGACCAAGGAATAGGCCAACAAGACGAGGACGATTCGGATTCGGATTCGGATGAGTAGTAGTAGTAGTAGTGGTAGTAGCATTTTCTTTGCCCTGTATGTCATTTTGTATATCCGCTCGTTTGAGCAATTTTGTATCGCCCTTTTGAAAGGATAATTTTGTTACAAATAATGTTGTAAATGTCCGATATATATATGCTTTTGTTGCTCGATCATTTCATTTGAGCGATTTTGTATCACCCTTTTTGCAAGGGAAATTTTGTTATAAAAAAACTTTGTTTTGTAACTATTAAAAAAAAAGGATTAGTGGGGCTAAACATGGCCATAGCAAGCCCTGTTTAGCCCCACTAATCTTTTTTTTAGTTCTGTTAATCGTCACTATATAGCGACGTTTGAAAGTGTCGCTATATAGCGACATTTGTGATCGTCGCTATATAGCGATGCTTTATAGTGATGGTTCTTTTCCGATGCTTTTAGCGACTCTTATAGCGACGTTTGCACCCGTGAAAAAAAAAATTAATGTAAAAAGCGTCGGTATTTTCGTCGAAAAATGGCCTATGCCTTTTAGTGTAAAAAATAGAAAGCATACTATTAGATAATGTGCATAGAAGATACACTATATAAAGTTCTAAAATGTGACTCATAATTTTTATACCTTATAAATATTAGTACCGAATGTTGAATCCATTGAAACTAGGCTCTCATGACCAAACAAGTTCATCTTTTGTAACTATCATGGTGATTGAATTCATCTTTTACAAGCACTGCTTAGGAAAAAGCCCAAGGATCCATGGAACGTTCCATTGGTTGCCTAGATTCACAAGCGCTGCTTAAGAAAAAGCCATGACTAGAATGTCTGTGTCATGACGATTATATTCACAGCTTATGAGATTATATGCATATAATCTCATAAGCTGTGAATATAATCTCTCTGTGTGAATATAATCGCCCAATGAAGAACATAATAATTTTTTGGTAAATTTTAAAACTTTTTTCCCACTCACGCACCCATTTGATTTTTTTGTGGAAATGTGTAGCAACTCACCTTAGCCAACCATGATGAAGAATGGCTAGTAAAAATTTCAAGTGTGGAGCAGATGGTGAAGGGCATTATTGGCTTGTTTGATTGATTAAAAAATACCCGCTTCAACAAAAGAAGGTTATAGTTTTGAGGACCTTCAACAACCATAGGCAAATTAAACACAACCTGGCCTCGATTCCACACTGGAAGCATGGACCGAAGGCACGACAAGTACACACAAAAGGGCAAAGTGTAGGTGCACCTAGCATACAACAGTCGATAAAGCGCTCAATTTTGGCTAAAGGGAGGTATGCTAATTGAAAGGCTCAAGCATTATATAAGGCAAATTGTAAGGCTAAAGAACTATGGAAGACCTTGCATTGCAAAGAAGGAAGAGACAAATCACAGTGGATTCAGGAGCATGTTCAAGGTAGCATGGCTACCTGGGAAGCACCAGCTCGCAAGGAGAAGTGTTTGTGTCTAACTTTTGAGAAGGTTCTCAGAAAATTTGGGGCCCTTAAATCCTCTAAGGCTACATACCTTGTCCCAGAGGGAAACTATGATAACCCTTTTATTGATTCTTCCTTTGATGAGGACTAAAGACATAGTTGTAATTACTGCTTTGAAATCAGAAATGCAACTATTGTGATCTTTATTTTGGATTTAACATTGTAAGCCTTATTTCTCGTGAGTTGTAACACAAGGATTTCCTTTGTTATACATGTTGCTCTTTTCAATCATATAATGCATTGCCATAATGTACATACATGGTAATTGTGTAGTCTCACCAAGCAAGTTATCCTTTTACAACCCTTCGATGGTATTGCCATGAAATGTGATAGCAAGAGACATAAGTATAAGTAACATTAAAAGTATAAGACAGTTGGCATTGCATATTATTCATGCATATTTCTAGGCATAAGTATAGACCTCACCACATGGAAATAAGCATACAAAAAGATGCAGTTCACATATGTGCAAGCATTGGACATAGTGGAATAAATTTCATTATTCAAAAAAGAGGATATTTAGAAAAGAGAAGTTAATGCCAAAAATTTAATGCTTCAAGCTCACTTTTTAAAACAAATAATTGAACTCATTCATCCACATACCAAAAAGGTTCGATTGGTCATCATAATAATAATAGTTTGAAGAAGGAATTTCTTGATTGGGTATCATAATAACAATAGTCAAACTAGCAATCCCTGCCTAGTGAAGAAAGATAATCCATGCACTTATAATGAGGCTTTCTTGTCCTATTTCTCTTGCATGGACAAATGGATCGGTTGGGTTTGTTTCTTGAAATCTGTTGCGACATCTACAGCCCTCTTCGTGCCATGTTTTTGCACTCTGCCCTCAAAGAAAGGCTTCTTTCAAACAATAGAGTTGTCCATTGCATCATCAAGCCCATAGAAAGAATTTCCTCAACATGCATATGTGCACTAGCCTTCACCTCAAGGAATGTTTGCTTCATCCTTCAAAGATATACAACCAAAAAGTAGGTAAGGTAGTATTCACACCTAGACTCCCCTGTACCCAAGTGGACTAGCCCATTTTGCAAGAAGCATAGGAAGCGTGGAGGGATATGCTGCTTAATGTGTCTCTCTATCCAATGACCATTCCCATTTTGTGCTAGACATTCCACTCACCAATACCATTGGGTGTACGGGTCTGTGCGCATGTATGTTGCTAGAATGCCAAATGTCCCTACTTTGGGCTTCCACCAGGTTATAAATTACTTGCTTCAAGCATTTTGGTAAAGACGCCATGCCAACCCTAAACCCCTCTAACTCATGGTCCTTATCTATAAACACATGCCCAAATTGTATTAATGAGCTTTGTTCTTGTGACATCCCAACCTCGAATGCACAATTATATTATGTTTTTATCGATTGTGGTGAAATACCTTCAAACGATGCATCGTGCAATCCATGCACATATAATCTCCGTTGTGGGGCCCGCATGCCATCTACAATCTTTCCAATGGGCAACCCATCTCTGACAAAGCACAAAAATCATAGGGGGATGCATTTATTCACTTGTGATTCGATCCACTTACCCTCCCCATCTTTGTCTAGGCATATGCACATCCTATCTATTTTACCCAAGATGATCCATAGGAGGAGTGGACTCCAATTTAGGGGTGGGTAGAATTGGAAATTCCTCTCTTCAATATATGCCCACCTCGTGTCCAGCTTCCACTTGGCATGCCTATTGGCAGAACCCCATATTTCCAAGGAGAGTCCAGCTCTACCATATTATATTATATCTTAGACTTTAACATAGGAGACATCCTTCCCATTCCCTACTTGAAGGATTGCATATCTGCAATCACTTCCTGACTTTCAAAGGCTTGCTCATATTCCCATTGAATATCATCCCATTCATTGTCATCAAAATCTTGCATGAGCCATGCTCAATCATGAGTAAGCAGCTTGGGATGATCTCCCTACAATCAACCATGTAATTGCCATCCATAGGTTCAACCCACATGTGAATACCAATATGTGAATAATAGCACATTGAACCACAAATGTTCATTCTAGGCAGACATTGTTGCTCATAGACTCCATTATAGATGAGTGCATACCTACGAGTGAAATGGTCTCTTGGAAATCTGACTTGATCCTCTACATCAGGGTTCGTGCTTCTTCGCGGAGAGGACACACAACTGCAACATAAGAAAACCATTAGCATTTTCACTCTAGAATTTATAAACTATGATGAGAGGTGTCGCACCCATAAGATTCATGTTGTCATCACTCCTTGCACTTGAATACATATTAGAGCCATTAGAAGGAAATGTACACGGAGTGGATATAGAAGGTTTTGATCTAGCTAATTCTGTTGCATATAATTGATGGCATTGCTGCACAATTTTGTGTACTTCAAAACCCCCCTTGAGTATCATCACCTTCATCTGGTGCTTACAGATGTTACCCTTTCTTGACCATGCACATGTGCAACATGGCCACCTAAGGCTTGCATTGTAGATAATATATTCTATCTTTGGATTCTTTTTACTTTTGACTTTTGTGCATTCTTCTTCATCTAGTAATGTCACAAAGTCATCAGGTATCCCCTTTGCTCGAGTCAAAGAGAGATCTATCAAGCTATCAATAGAAAATTTTAAAAGAAAACCTGCATCTTTTTGAATCTCCATGTACTAATAGTATGGCAAGCATGCAGATGTGAGGCGCTGCACAAGCCAATCGATGCGATGACCAAAGATAGTTTTCGTCCCACATTAAAATCGTGATTTAAGAGTCGCATGGTAAGATTTTATAGCTCCATTGGTATCTTGGTCTGCATGAGGCACTACTACGCATGGATCCTATTGTGACATTTAAGTACCGACATTTAGCATGCACGGGGTGCTAATCATCGGTATAGGAAGCGCGTCCCATAAAGCGTCGCTATATAGCAACTTTAGGTAACGTCACTATATAGCGACCATTTCTAAAGTTGCTATATAGCGACATTTATCAAAAATGTAAGTGTCGCTATATAGTGACACTGAGATACTATTTTATAGCGACGTTTCCCAGAGAGCTTTTTCACTCATATAGGCCTTAAAAGTTAGTTTTTTTCAATGATAAAATTTTTTAAAATTTCATACATGTTTGATCTTTTGAGAGAATAAAAGTATGAGAGCATGTACATCAAGCCTTTGAAGCTCATATATTCATGTCCAAGTTTGAGATTTAAAAAATCAATGAAGAGCATTTACATCAACTGTTTCATCTTGAGGCAAGTCTAACACACCAAACAAGTCTATCTCTAACTCTATACTGAGTTGATCTCCTATATCATCATCGTACTCTAGCATCGTACGTTCGCCTAAAAGTACTTGATCATCTTCTTCAATAAAGTGTGGTGATTCTTGATGATCGTTGTCTTCTTCCTCAATATCGTGATCTCCATCTTCCTCCCATGTGATGTCATTATGCGCATCTTCCTCTTGGCTCATATTGTGATCTTCATCTTCTTTGCTACATTCATTGGGATAAATTGGATCCGGCATTGGTAGTGGCATCTCCATATCCACATCTCTATCTTCAAAAATTTGCTTACTTTGTGATGCAACTTGGATCACGTACCACCATCTTGGATGAGAACGATCCAGATAGAAAACCACCTATATTGAAGATGGGTGCCAGATGTCATTAATTATATATATGAAATTATGCTTAAGTACATGTATCAATGGATCTTTAAAAATGAAAGCTTCAATTAATTAAATCATTAGTATGCACCTGCTCACAGTGCTCGGGAAGAACAAAAGTATCACTTTCATCGGTCCAATGTTTGGTGGAGTCTATTGCAAAGAAACTGCTACTATCTTTTCTCACTGTTGCATGGGGACTGTTGTAAATAGTTCTAAACCATTTTACATTAAGAATGAAAATACTAAATCATCTAAAATTAACTTCATAGATGTTGCGTATGGTTCCACAATAATCCAACTATGAGGAGAGAAGATTGGTATCTGAAGCACTTGCTTGGCTATCTTTTGTAAAGTTAGCCATGACTCCACAATCATATGTGACTCTCTTTGAATCGATGCATTCCACATGAAAATGTCATCCATATGACCATCATGCACTTTACTTTTTGTATTGTAAAAGAGCATCATTAAAACAATGAAGATGCATCTATTTTAAAGCGTATATTGCCACAAATAATTACTTAATTATGTCAAGAGGTAAGAAACTTACATGCATCATACATCCAGATGATAACTCTCGCTCGTGCTCATTTATTGTCTCTCCATCACGTTCGACTTTACGCAGAGCCAGTTGTAGCCAATCAAGTGACATGTGAGTGGGGAGAAGAGCCAGATCCCATGGATATGGTTGCGATCTCTTGTACATTACTATGTATCTCGTCCTTGCATTTATTCTTTCTGCTTTAACCGCTTCATATCTCTCAATCCACTTCTGCATCTCCGGCTATTGAGGATACAAAACTTATTGAATTTCTCCATTTTCTCTTCGCTCATCTTTCTTTCAATCCCTTTTCCTTGGGGAACCTCGCCAACGATGCAATCATCATCCTTGTTATGCCAAGCTTGCGGCATATCGAGATCCATGGATGCAAGAAACTCTGTGATATATACTAATGACTCTTGCAGAAGCCATCCCTCTGCCATGCTTGCTTGTGGTCATGGTCTTTGTCTTACAAATCCCTTCAAAGTTTTCATAAACCACTCGAGAAAAAACATCCATCGACTATGAATGGTACCTGCAATAGCCACCTCATCAACTATGTGCACAAGCAAGTGGACTTGAGTTTTCATAATGCTCGAGGGAAAGTGCTTCTCAAGCAAGCATATGGCTTCGATGGATTCCACCCTAGCCTTCTCGATGCTCGATATGGAGATCTCTTTTTGAGATATCCACCTATTTCACATATTTATGTAAGATATTTTCATAATCAGTCTACAGATGAATCAGCTTAAATTGAAGAAAATGCAATCAATGCGATTTGATAGTAAGCATACCTCACAATACCACTGATCTTGAATATAGAATTTCTAACATCTTCTTGTAAGCACCCTTTTATTGTAGTTGGGAGGATGAACTATCAAAGCAATAAAGAAGTCATGTCAACAATATAACATAATCATAATTACGCTAATGCATCATGATTATCGGTACACTAATTCTATAGCTTAGAATACCTGTAAGACCTTGTGCCAATCATGGGACTTGAGCCCACTAAGCTTATTGTCCTTTGAAAATGCTCCTTTCAAGCAACGCATGTACCCTATCGGTGTTTGAAAAGAGGCAATGTCTGCCTTGACCACTGCCTCCTCCCTCATAGAGAGGATCCACGTTGCTTTTGGGAGGACAACTTTTCCCAAAGCATGCACTTGGGGCCACAAATGAAACATCCTATTCATAGCATGCAAGTCTTCTCGCACTCCTCTCGAGTCTTTGGAACCAACCAAGTGTGCCCAAATAGTAGCCCCCACATTCTTGAATATATGCATGGGATCCAAGAGATGATTGATTTGTAACTGACCCCAATAAGAAAGCTCGTGAAAGATCGATAGCCTCTTCATACCAGGAGGATGTTTCTCTCCATTTGCTCTCCAAGGTTGAATCCAGTCACTTGCCTTCAAATATGATGGTGGTGGATCAAGCTGACCTCCACGTACGAGATGGTCCAGTGAAAGGTATCGAGCATGACCTTCATAAACATTTTTCCTCATATGTTTTCGTGCAAGCGATTTCAAACCCGGTCCACAAATAGGACAAGCATGGTACCCACTTGTAACAAGTCTTGCACGTGTGCATGAATGTGTTAGTATAAGACATGCGTGCAAAAGAGAGTCATAAAAGCATAATCCTATATTATACTTGTAGAGACACAACCATGTACCTGCACACTCTCCATATCCTGGGTAGTCATGCATGGTCCACATCAAGATACCCCTAACTAAAATATCATTGGTATGTCTAGGAGCTCTAGAAATATCAAAGACCCGCACTCCTCTCCATAATATCTATAACTCCTCTATCAAAGGTGCCATGTACACGTCCATATTTTTTGCCTTGTACTTCCCTGGCACAAGTAGTGCAAGCATGAGGTGTCCCTTTTTTATTGTTAGCCATGGTGGGATATTGTAATTTACCATGACTATGGGCCATGTCGACCAAGACGTCAAGCATAATCTGAAAGGATTCATGCCGTTCATGGCGAGCCCAAGATGTAAGTTGCGTGGCTCCCTCGCAAAGTCCGGCATTGATTGTCTATGTGCTTCCAAGCTACACAATCTACAGGAATCCTCGATGTTTCATTAGTGGACCGATGAGATGCATGCCATGTCATCAACTCTGCTATGGATTTGCATCGGAACATGTGCTGTATTCTTGCAATGATGGGAAAGTGTCTCAAGATCTTTATCGGTATCTGCTCATCTTGCAAGTCATCTCTATATCATCGTTCCCCACACTTTAGACAACAAGTCAAATCTCCATGCTCATGATGAAAGATAATACAATCATTACGGCAACAATGGATGGTATCATAATCCATACCCATCGTTGTTAGCATCTTTTTCGCTTCATCTCTTGATGTGGGTATGGTATTTGGTGCAGGCAACATCTTCTAGAGCAACCTATCACAATTCAAACATACATAGGCTTCGAATAATGATGATTCGGTACACTAATCCATACATGATGATTCTCAAAATAAACAATATCCAAATAATGAGTCAAATTAATGCAAGAGCTAACCTTGTATCCGACCACCCATACTTTACTTGCAGATTCAAGATTGAGAGACAAGCATGTAGTTTAGACATCCTAGCACCCTCGTACAATTGTATTGATTGCAACTCTCACATTTTGACCTCAGACTCTGATATCACGTGTACATGGGATGTAGTGCCCTAAAAATAGAATCTATCATGTCGACCATACCCTCGTCATCATTTGGGAGACTATAGTCTTGCTCAAAGTGTGAAGGTATATGCATACCCTCATCAGCCTCCTCATCCTGTTTTAAGATTTCGTGTAGATATAAGATATTGTCTCAAGGTTTCATACCATAATGGTATCCAATATTAACCGCGAACTTAAATAGCTTTGACTTATCGATAATCCATCAACACGTGCAACACCAACGGTGGGTACTGGTTGGGGCTTCTCCCCATACATCCATAAGTGGCAGATGATAATATGACATTGATGTTGTACTTATCGCTTGCAATGAGTGCAATGATAATATAACCTCTCCGTAAGCCACTTTGTGCTCCTGGGCATTGGCGCATCATCGGATGAGCTTCCACTTGTCCCTTCCATCTACACTTATAAAATCACAACATAAGTTGCAAGGAAATATATTAACAGTTATAAAATAGCATCTATGAGCTTCTTTTTCAACTTTAAACATAAAGTGTCCTGAAGCATCGCTATATAGTGACTGACCAACGTCGCGATATAGCGACGTTGTGGGTTAAAACCCAAAACTCGTGACGTGGTGCTTTCTTTAGCAATCTTTATTATAAGAAGAGCTGCAATCTCTCCTCCCACCTATATCCAATGACCTCCCACTCTATTCTCCACTCCTCACCACTACTCACCCCTCTCCTAACACTTGTGCTCCCTCTCCACCCTTCTCCCTCTGCTTTCTTGAAAATAAGTTTTTCAAGAAGGTGAGTCTCTTTGAACAATGTAGGTTCGTTTTTTGTGAGATTTCATTTTGTGAGTATTGAAGCATGTTTCTCCTTGTATTGCTAAGGCTATGTGCTAGTTTTCATGCTTGATTTCAAAGGATTGAAGACAAAAAATGAGATTTTGTGAAAGAAAGAAGACTCACCTCTTCTAGTCTTTTTTGTATTTCTCTTCCTTCTCTTTCTCCTTGTCTCCTCAATCCAATCTCTTTGAGAAGTTGCTTCTCTTAACTCCTCCTTCCTCTAACTAGTTATTTGAAAAATGGTATGTTTCCTCTCTTTTGTAGGGCCAGTCCACAAAACACCGAGCGGGACGTACTATTCCAGGTAAGAAAGTGCTTCCTCTTTTTTTCTTTTGTTATTTTTGTTATTTGCATTGGCCTACAGCTAGCGCCTTAAGTGCTAGCTGTAGTGATGGACATGGGAACCCTCTCTTCCCCTCTCCTCCCCTCTCTTCCCTCTTCTTTTCCTCTTCTCTCCTCTTCTGTCTCTTCTTTTTCCCTCTTCTTTTTCCCCTCTTCTTTTTCCGCCTCTTTCAATCTCTTTTTCCCTCCTTTCCTTCTCTTCTTTTTTTCATCTTTCAATCTCTTTTCCCCTCTTCTTTTTTCCCCCTCTTTCAATCCCTTTTTCCCTCCTTTCCTTTTCCTTCTCCTTCAATCTTTCAATCTCTTTCCCCCTCTTCCAATCTCTTTTCCTTTCCCTCTTCTTCTCTCTTTCCCCTCTTCCAATCTCTTTTCCTTTCCCTCTTCTTCCTCTTTTTCCCCCTCTTTTTGTTGGGATATCGAGCTCCACTTGTGATATGCCAGGGTGACCGTTGTGCATTTATGTCACCAACTTGTTAGCTGCAGATGCGGTTGGTACACCGCCCATGAATAATAGCTGGATGATAGCTATCCTTATGTACTCTAGTTCGTGGCTCAGTTAGTATGCCACCTTAGTTAGCTGAGTTTGGTTTGAGACCCACATATAGGGTTCTCCTATTTCTTTGTACTAGAGTTCTTTTGGCTTTCACAACTAAGAAGAGGAAAACTGTTTTCAGCCTCCACCTTTGTGTGTATTCCCCCATTGTGTATGTGAGAAAGCCACAAGTGAGACTCCTTCCTTCTCTCCCACTATCTTCACATGGTATCAGAGCCTGGTTCGTGGTAAGGAGCTCAAGAAAGCAAACCAAGTTCGCAGTGTCCAAGTAAGAGGACCAGTGTTGCTTTCCTTTTTCGAGTTTGGGAGCAAATCTGTGCAGGTAGCACAGCCGAAAGTGCAAGAGTTGACTGTCTCAGATTGAAACGCCCTTCGGGGTGTGGCGAGGGGGCAGTATATGATGCGGGAGGGGCGAAGCCCTTGGTGATTTATTTTTTTTGATTCAAGGCCGTTTCAGGCCCTGTTTTGAAGGCGGAAGTTCTTCACAAGCACTCAAAAAAAGGCCCTATTTTTGTTGTGCGACCACTACTCTGCAGGTCAGTGAAAAGTTACCACAGAAATTGCATCGTATGCCTACGTACAGAGATATTGGGAGTTGCAAAATCATCCTTGTTGCTTGTCTCGGGGGGGTCACTCATCTTATGTAACCCTATCACGTGAGTTCAACAGAAGGATATTTTTAATTTCTAGAATTTACAAAATTTAACTTACATAAGGGAGTATTTAAAATGATTTTAGAAAAAAATTACAGATTTGTATACAAAAAGGGTACATTTTATTAATGAAAAATCTACGGATAAGTGATTTTACAAATAAGCCTTGAACACACGTGATATAGAGAGTTTATACATAGTGACCCCCCCAAGTTGCTTGTTGATGTAAAATCGTCACTAGGAAGTGACTGTGTGGTCAAATACCAGTTTCGTCAGTTTTGCAAATCTACCTGTGTGAGGCAAAAGCTATGTTTTTTGCAGTGACAAAATATTTTGCAGTGTTCTGTAATGGCGCCTGATTCTCTTTCATAGATTATCATTGAAAAGCTTGACAAGAACAACTTCCAGGCATGGAAGTTTAGAATGATGAATTTCCTTATGGGAAAAGGCTATTAGGAGTTCATTACAGGAAATGAAGAAGAACCAGCTCTTCCTAATGTTCCCAATCAACAGGAAATGCAAGCATTTAAAGGATGGCATGAGAGAGCCAGAAAAGTTATGTACTGGCTATCTATCAGTATTTCGGATTCTATGATTGTGCATATTTAGGATGTAAGTATGCCAAAGGAGGCATGGGATACTTTGGCAAAAATGTACAGCACAAACACACAAGCCAGAAAAATGCAGCTCAAGCAAGAGTTGCACAATGTGCAGAGAGAAAATATGAGCATCAATGACTACCACATGAAGGTAAAGAAAATTACAGATGCACTTGCTTCCATTGGGTCGCCAGTGGAAGATGATGATCTAGTTTCTGTGACCTTGAATGGTCTAGGAAAGGATTATGCACAGTTCCGGACATCCATTGCCGTCCGTGAAAAATTTTTGATTTTGAGGAGTTGTTTGCTCTTCTAATTTCTGAAGAGCTGAGAAATGGTGGTGCATCTCCTTCAAGAGGAACTTCAAAAGAAACTATCTTCTACTCAAATGTTGGAAGAGGTAAAGGTAGAGTTGGAGGTGGCCGATTTGGAGGCCATGGTAGAAATCAAAATATGCAGCAAACTCAAGAAAACCAGTCCTTTGGAGGAGGATGTGGTAACTCTAGAGGCAGGGGGAGCCAAAGAGGCCGTGCTAGATGGCAGAGAGGCCAAAATGCAAACAGCAATGTTGAATGCTACTATTGTGGTAAAATGGGTCATATGACTAAAGACTACTACAAAAAGCAAAATGACATTATGAATGGAAAATTGCAGCAAGGCAATTATGCATCTTCTAGTAGACAGAGTGATGATAGAAATGAGCATTTGTTTATGGTGCAGCACATGACCAATTCTGTGACAAGTGTAGAAGAAAGCAATGATGTATGGTATGTTGATTCAGGTGCGTCAAACCACATGATAGATCATGCAGAATGGATGCAGGATGCAAGGAAAATGGAAAGACCAAGATTTGTGGAGACTGGTGATGATACTGCACACCCTATTGTGCAGATTGTTAAAATTCCCTTGTCTATGTAGGATGGGAAAAAGAAATACCTATTTGATGTATTTCATGTCCAAATATCACCAAGAACCTGGTTTCTATTGGTCAAATGGTTGAGCAGGGCTTGTAGGTCAGATTTAATTCTCATGGATGCTTTGTTGAGGATATGAAAAATAATAGTCGCTTGATAGCAAAAGGAAAGAAGAAGGGTAGGATGTTTACGTTGGATGCGGACATGCCTGAATTGAGTGCAGCAATGTTTGCACATGGGACCGGTGTAGTTGCAGATATTGATA
Organism: Dipteris shenzhenensis; assembly: GCF_047967505.1. Taxonomy (NCBI): domain Eukaryota; kingdom Viridiplantae; phylum Streptophyta; class Polypodiopsida; order Gleicheniales; family Dipteridaceae; genus Dipteris; species Dipteris shenzhenensis. Next base: position 3,478,601 of record NC_141611.1, on the reverse strand, counting down.
TCTGGCATAAACGCATTGGTCATGTTAATGTACGACGACTTAAATCAATGCAGGCCCAAAATATTGTTATAGGATTGCCTAAATTCAAGGTTGCAGAAATGCATAAGTTATGTGAACCCTGTCAAGTTGGAAAACAGGCAAGGAAACCATTTCCTAGGCATGTTCAATAGAGTAAGAAGCCATTGGAATTAATCCACTTTGATGTGTGGACTGCTAAAGCTGCATCTATTGGAGGCTATCATTATTTTGTCACTTTTATTGATCACTACAGCAGAAAAGTTTGGGTGCATTTTATGAAAAAGAAAAGTGAAGTGTTTGGGAATTTCAAAGCTTTTAAAGCTATGGCTGAAAAAGAAACAGGCCTACAAATAAAATGCCTAAGGTCAGATGGAGGGGGAGAGTACCTCTCAAATGAGTTTGCAAGGTTCTTGCAGGAGCATGGCATAAAGCATCAATATTCATGCAATCATACCCCACAGCAAAATGGACTTGCAGAAAGGAAAAACAGGCATATTGGAGAGGTATCTCGGGCCATGCTAAATGAAAAAGACCTTCCAGATTATTATTGGGCTGAAGCAGTTGCTACAACAGTTTACATAATGAACAAGACTCCCACTGTAGCAATACATGGCATGACGCTAGAGGAGATGTATACTGGTAGGAAACTAGATATTTCTCATTTGAAAATTTTTGGTTGCATTGCCTATGTTCATGTGCCAGATGAGTTGAGGTCCAAGTTGGATCCAAAAGCTAAGAAGTGCATCTTTATTGGTTATTCTCTGTAGCAGAAAGGGTATAGATGCTATAACCCTTCTACTCGTAAGTTTACAGTGAGCAGAGATGTTGTTTTTGATGAGATGAGCAGCTGGTATAAACCAGTAAATGTGATGATTGATATAGACGCACAAAATGGTAATGCTGCACAGAATTCACAGCAGCAATCACAAAATATCAGTGGACCTATAGTGTCCTCTAACAGTGGTTCACATACTTTGCCATGGACAAGCAGATTGAGATCAGGAGAATCTCCTCAAAGCAATGCAGATAGTGGTACATAGGTATCATGAAAAGGAAAAGAGAAGGTAGATCAGCCCATGTTTGATGTGAATGCAGATCACTCTTATGTGGATGGTGAATCCAGTGGCTCAAAACAAAGCATTGATGATGAGTTGGGTATTCCTTCTATTGTTACACCTGGAGTAAGGAAGACCAGGGATGTTTTGAGAGCACCTGGAAGTGAGCCTATTTTGTGCAGGTCTACTAGAGCTAGATATCCTATGGATAGGTTGAAATATGATGGATTTATAGCCATTCGATATGCCTATATGGTCAAAGTGATACAGGAACCAGAACCCACTTCTTTTGAGCAAGCCATGGGAAAATAAAAATGGGAGAAAGCCATGGATGAAGAAATGGATGCCTTGGAAGTAAATACTACATGGGAATTGGTGCCTTTGCCTAAATACAAGAATGTAGTTAGCTGTAAGTGGGTTTATAAGGTAAAGCACAATGCAGATGGTTCTGTGAACAGATACAAGGCAAGATTAGTTGTCAAGGGGTACGCACAGACATATGGCATTAATTATGAGGAAACATTCAGTCCGGTTGCAAGGATGGCAACCGTAAGATCAGTCATTGCTATGGCTGCATCAAAGGGATGGTCTTTACATCAGATGGATGTAAAGAATGCCTTCTTGCATGGTGATTTGCAAGAAGAGGTCTTTATGGAGCAGCCACCAGGTTATGTTCATGCTGTTCATCCTGAGTTTGTTTGTAGGTTGAAGAAAGCATTTTATGGCTTGAAGCAAGCACCTAGAGCATGGTCTAACAAGATAGGACAGTATATTGTCACTATTGGCTTTCAGATTTCCAAGGCAGATTTCTCACTTTATGTGAGAAAAATAGAGAAAGGTATCATGCTGCTTGTCATTTATGTTGATGATTTGATCATCACAGGTGATAGTGATGAAGATATCCTTCATGTGAACATGCTATTAAAGCAGAAGTTTGAGATGAAGGATTTGGGAGAGCTGCATTATTTCTTGGGCATTGAGGTGATTAGATCACAAAGTGGGATATAACTCTTGCAGAGGCAATATGGATTGGACATGCTATCTAAATATGGGATGACAGGCTGTAAGCCTATTTTAGTTTCTTTGGAGCAGAATGTGAAGCTGAGCGCAGATGCAGGTGAGCTTCTAGAAGACCCTACTATGTACACACACATAGTAGGAAGTTTGAATTATATGACTATTACTAGGCCAGATTTGAGCTATGCTATTGGATTGGTAAGTCATTTTATGCAAGCTCCAAGGAAACTGCATTTGGATGCGGCTAGACGCATAGGCAAGTATGTGAAGTCCACATTACAGTATGGACTATTTTATGAGGCTGGGGTTCAAATACAGTTGCATGGATACACTAATGCTGATTGGGCTGGTAGTATTTTTGATAGACGATCTACCAGTGGATATGTGTTCTCTTTTGGGAGTGTTGCAGTCACTTGGAGTAGCAAGAAACAACCTACAGTTGCCTTGTCGAGCACAGAGGCTGAGTACAGGGGTGCAGCAATGGCTGCATGTGAGGTAGCTTGGTTGCATAAGCTACTCTATGATATGCATCAGTCTACAGATGGGCCAGTTGTCATTTATTGTGACAACATGAGCAGTATACACTTGGCAAATAACCCAATCTATCATGCTAGAACAAAGCACATTGAGGTGCATTATCACTATGTGCGGGAGAAGGTTTTACTAGGTCTTATTGCTCTAGTTTACGTTAGCACAGAGGATCAGGTAGCTGACATATTCATGAAGGCATTGGGCGTAGAGAAGCTACACAAGTTCAGAGACCTACTTTTTGGTGTGCAGGAATTGGGATTGAGCTCGAGGGGGAGTGTTGAGATATCGAGCTCCACTCGTGATATGCCAGGGTGACCATTGTGCATTTATGTTACCAACTTGTTAGCTGCACATGCGGTTGGTACATCGCCCATGAATAATAGCTGGATGATAGCTATCCTCATGTACTCTAGTTCGTGGCTCAGTTAGTATGCCACCTTAGTTAGCTGAGTTTGGTTTGAGACCCACATATAGGGTTCTCCTATTTCTTTGTACTAGAGTTCTTTTGGCTTTCACAACTAAGAAGAGCAAAACTGTTTTTAGCCTCCACCTTTGTGTGTATTTCCCCATTGTGTATGTGAGAAAGCTGTAAGTGAGACTCCTTCCTTCTCTCCCACTATCTTCACACTTTTCCCCCCTCTTTCCCCTCTTTCATGCTCATGCTCTTATGTTCATGCATAAGCATGAGCATATGTCTCCTTCTCTTATGCTCATGCATAAGCATAAGCATGAGCATATGTCTCATTCTCTTTTGCTTATGCTTGTGCTTATGCTTATGCATGAGCATATGTCTCTTTTTCCCTCTTTCCTTTCCCTCTTCTTCTCTCTTTCCCCCCCTCTTTCCCCTCTTCCAATCTCTTTTCCTTTCCCTCTTCTTCCTCTTTTCCTCCCTCTTTTCCCCCCTCTTTCCCCTCTTTCATGCTCATGCTCTTATGCTTATGCATAAGAGAAGGGTCTCCTTCTCCTTCTCCTTCTCCTCTTTTCCTCTTTCCCCTCTTTGAATCTCTCTTCCTCTTTTCCTCCCTTTTTTCCCCTCTTTCATGCTCATGCTCTTATGCTCATGCATAAGCATAAGCATAAACATGAGCATATGTCTCTTTCTTTTATGCTCATGCATAAGCATAAGCATGAGCATATGTCTCCTTCTCTTATGCTTATGCATGAGCATATATCTCCTCTTATGCATAAGCATAAGAGAAGGAGACGTATGCTCATGCTTATGCTTATGCATGAGCATAAGAGAAGGAGACATATGCTCATTCATAAGCATGATCATATGTCTGCTTCTCCTTCTCCTTCTCCTCTTTTCCTCTTTCCTCTCTTTAAATCTCTCTTCCTCTTTTCCTCCCTCTTTTCCCCCCTCTTTCCCCTCTTTCATGCTCATGCTCTTATGCTCATGCATAAGCATAAGCATAGGCATGAGCATATATCTCTTTCCCTTATGCTCATGCATAAGCATAAGCATAAGCATATGTCTCCTTCTCTTATGCTTATGCTTATGCTTATGCATGAGCATATGTCTCCTCTTATGCATAAGCATAAGCATAAGCATAAGAGAAGGAGACATTAGCTCATGCTTATGCTTATGCATGAGCATAAGAGAAGGAGACATATGCTCATGCATAAGCATGAGCATATGTCTCCTTCTCCTTCTCCTCCTCCTTCTCCTCTTTTCCTCTTTCCCCTCTTTGAATCTCTCTTCCTCTTTTCCCTCCTCTTTCCCCTCTTTCATGCTCATGTTCTTATGCTCATGCATAAGCATAAGCATAAGCATAAGCATGAGCATATGTCTCTTTCTTTTATGCTCATGCATAAGCATAAGAGAAGGAGACATATGAACGATAGGAGAAGAATTGAACTGATTCGAAGCCTATAACCTACAACCCATAGGAAGTAGATCTGAGTTTTGAGAGCATCAAATATCCCCATGTGAACAGAAGAAAGAGTTTTATGAAAAAAGGTTATGGGTTGTAGGCTTCGAATACTAATGAAGTCGGCGAGCCCATCTCTCCTCGAAGTATTCCATGAATGCAATCTGCATCGCGAAATCTTTTTTGAATTGTCCAATCAATATTTATGCTTGCTCCATTAACTCTGCATTAGACAAAGGCTTGTCTATCCACATATCCATAATGGCTCCAAGCCTTCTAAACATTTTTGCTTGCCTGGGCCAATCGTCACGGACCTTCTTGATGAGATGCTTTAACCAACAATGACATACATGCCACATGCCTTTAGGTATATTGGCACATTGAAGACATGCCTAGACAAGAGAGAATATGAATTGGTGGCAAGGAATTGAAGACACAAATTGGTTAGGCAATGGCTAAAGTTTGTACCTTGGAGAAAAATCTAAGAGTACCTAAGAGCATCGATTTCTACACAGGCATCATCTACCATAAATGCTTTCAACTCCCATGACTTATTGACATCAAGTACACGATTTCTTAACTCAGTCAACTGGTAGATTATTGTGGTTGGAGTTGAGCTTGAGGTAATGATCCAAGCTACTGGGACACCATTACAATGTCTATCAAATATCAAAATAGTGTATAGTTGAAACTATAAAAAAGAGAAAGTATTACTTTTAGATAATGTGCATAGAAGATACACTATATAAAGTTCTAAAATGTGACTCAGAATTTTTGTACCTTATAAATATTAGTGCTGAATGTTGAATCCATTAAAACTAGGCTCTCATCACCAAACAAGTTCATCTTTTATAACTACCATGGTGATTGAATTGCTAGGATGAACTCACACGAACCATCCATAGTCTGTTATTTGTATTCAAAGACATTTTTCTTGTTCTCTGACCCACATGCGAATGCTTTGGGCATCATTAGAATGTAGCTGAAAGGTGTCAAATGCAAGGCGCTTGGCAGTATTCAATATATCTCTAATTGATATAAAGTCATCCCTTACAAAGGCATAGTCTAGATGTATTTCTTGCCTTAGATGCATTGATGCAATATGTTTATCAAGGACTTGCAATGGTGTGAACCCTTTGCACAACATGTCAAAAATCCAAGTTTTTTTCTCTATAGACAACCATTAAGCGAAAAGGGAGCGAAGGCTGCATTTGACCCACGAACAACGTCTTCTTAAAGATTTCCATGACAAAATCTATCACTTGAATCAGTGTGGTGCATCATCATGTAATAAATACATGCCACATCATCCCAGTGGTACAACTTCTTGATGATATAGACAACCCCTTCCTTTTCATGCTCGAATTGCACATGGCCTTAATCCCGGTCCAAATTTGGGAATGTTTGCCAAGTCTAGAGGTTTTAACACCTTATGCCTTGAGTCGGTGGGACCATATGAGGACCAGTATCTATAAAGAAGAGTGATGGTACTAGTCATTACAAGGAAGACTTTCATATGACAATGAATTCCAAATGCAAGATTCAACTTACGTTTTCTTCAAAACCCAGGACTCAGGAGTCGATTGGGGAAGTGATTTCAGCTCCCTATGCTCTGCCTTGTCAATGCGAAAGATTGGGGGAAAATCAGGGTTGCTGCTCTCCCCCTCAATGTAGTCATCTACATGATGCAATTCCACATATGCAACACGCAAAACCTTGTAGGGGGAGTAAGGATCCTCAACCAATTCCCAATTTAGGTGCCTCGCACTAAAGCAACCTTCTGGTAGACATTGGAGTTTGCTGACATGATATCCATGTTTGAGTTTGGACAAGCATATGGGCGTGGAATCAATCAATGTAAGTGTATTACATCATTTCAATAACAAAAAGTAGTTTACAACGAAAGGAGTTGAGAGAAGGATTTTGACATGCGCATTGGCAGGGAGTGATGATCAGGGTCCGCCGCCATGTGCTAAAGATGGTGGACTCACCCGAATACTCCACAAGGCTAGTGATTCTCACAAGCAACCCCACAATATATATTGATCAGGCTCGAAAGATTAATATTGGTCTACCTTAAAAGGTTAATATTGGTCTGCATTAGTAATATTAATAATCTCTCTCTCTCTCTCTCTCTCTCTCTCTCTCTCTCTCTCTCTCTCTCTCTCTCTCTCTCATACTCTTAATACTCTAGTTTCTAACCCACACTCTAGTTTCTAAAAAACAAACAAAAAAATGAATGAATGAGAGAGGCCAGCTCAAAGATTTAAAAAGAATGACACTATGAAGAGATTGGGTAGAAATTGTTGAAGTTTCATTCTTTGAATTAGAACTATATGAGCTCACAGATGCCATGCAGGAAGAGCAAAGGCACTACCCAACAACCTATCACCTGTTGTTAGTTTCAGATAAAGCATTGCCTTTGGGACTTGTGGGAGTAAACTATAGAGTATAGGACTAGAGTCTACGACCTAGATCGCCTCTTGCCAGTTGTGCCCATGGGGCCTGCATGGCTAGAGATCAATGCTCATCGACCTAGTTGATGATGCAGTTTCTTTCATATCCTACTATGGCTCATGAGTCTTAGCGTAACTACATTTCCTTCATTCGAGCATTTATCACTTATCCATGGCGATAATCAAAGGGACGGCTTCTGCAAGTTCCTAGTTCATACTTGAAACAATAGCTAGCCATGAAAGGCTCGTAACTTGCCCAGGGCGTAGCCTGGATACAAGGATACAAATCCTCCATAGAAGTGGTTAAAGTGACACTCTAACCAACATTTCCATAGCTAAGTATACTACAACGATATTCTCTACATAACGATGAGTGTAGAGCTTGTAGAGTTGTAGAAAAAACATGAGATACTATAGATATGCATATGTGACATGTTGGGTTTGATCCCACATGTTCAAGAAGCCTATCTCAGTATCCTGAATGGGCCAAACTTGGATGATGGCCTCTGGTACCCAAGAGGGAAGGGATATGGCTGATGTTAGTGTTGGATAGCTAAAACTTGGAACAACATAGATCATGCCTATAGAAAAGTCGATTGGTTGTGTCATTGTGCACTGCATATACACTATGGTGTGTGCAAGATAATGGGAATGGTAATCTATATGGTGAGTTTGTCCGTGGATACATGAAGTATAATGTATTAACAGGCTTCCTCCAAGCTTCCCATATGAGTTCTTATACTAGATGGCTTGCTTTCACATACACTACCTATGCCAAGGAGGCTACTATGGAGGTTAGATGTGCACTGCATATAACTGTGTGTGCAAGCCAATGGAAATCGTAATCTATACGGTGAGTTTGTCCATGGATTCATGAAGTATAATGTCTTAATGGGATTCTCATATGAGTTTTGATACCATATGGCTTGCTTTCACATACACTGCATGTGCCATAGTTACTATGGAGGTTTAGATGTTCTAGGATACTGCATGTTTGGTTCCCATGAGAATAATGTGCTCCCGGCCTTTTTCGACCTACAAGGGAAACCAGATGCAAGCTTAATTGCACGAGTGAGGTCGTTGGTGGAGGATGTAATCTTCTTATGTGAAAACTCAATCTACTTTCATTACTTTGTCCTTTATTATATCGCTTTGAGGGTAGTTTTAACAAATATTATTATTATGTTAGCCTTTTTTTGGGCAAAGATAGGAGAATTTTTTGTAATAGTAGGCCAGTGATTTGGTCATGCCAACATGGTTCAAATAAAGTAGAGGTTGGTATGCAAATGAAGGGCAATGTTTTATGGAAAGAACACTTTACGACTAATAGAATATGGGATGAAATGATATGTCTAGAGGAGCATAAGGTCAAGAAACAAGGATTTTAAAAATAACAGTTGGATTTAATGCAAAAAATTAAAAAGTTTTGAATTTTACACCAACGATGAGTTTTGAAATTTGGGGTAGGATGACATGGATAACAATTATACACCAGCATTTAAGCCTATCTTCCCACCATGGAGGACTTATATCTTGCTATTTGTGGTGGATGGTGGACGAGGAGTTGGTGTATTTTTCTACTTGGTTGGATGGACCCTTTCACTTGGAGTGTTTCACTTGGATTTCCATGGAAATCTTGGGAAGTAGTAAAAGAAAGATTTCTTGGACCAATACATGGATACTTTGGATATGGACGCTCAAGGGGTCTAATTTTCTTTTTTTGCAACATTAACTAGCTTTAGATAGTAGGGACATGGATATGGACCACATCATTTTTTGTTTTGGGATGTGGTTAATGTTGGCTATTCTTAACCATTTTATAAGAATACTTACAGTATGGACTAGCAAAATTAATAGGTGGTGAGGACCCTGTTTATTGTAATATGACATTTTGGTTTGACAAGAATAGAGGTATGTATAGTAAGGCCTTTTGTTTTCATTCAGCAATGGACCTAAAGGGACGTGGTTACTGTTATTACTTGAAATGGAGGGAAATCTCATGTAGTTATTACTCGTTGATTTTGAATGACTCTTTATGTATATAAGTTTAAAAAGGGGTGAAAGGGGAATCGGCCACCAAAGCAGTAGGAACTCAAGAGTCTTGTCGCTACAAAAGTGCTTAGGTGCTCTTGCCCCCTCACATTGGGGGGCTATCAAATCATCAAATAAAGTCTCATCCTCCATTATTCTTGGGACAGCCTACTAGGTGCCCTCCAAGTGCTCCCCCTAGGGCAGGAGATCTATCTTTCTCTCTACCCTCCCATGCTCTTGCAATCTGGCATCATGCTTGTGGTTCTCTAAATTGTTAATGCTAGACATTTTGCAATCCACTCCTGTCCATGTCACTTCAAAAGGCTCTACATAGGGTCTCTATGACTCCTTCTATTCAACAATGCACTAAGCTCTCTCTAGGCATGCTTCCCTCTACTCCTGGTAGGGCTAAAAGAGAGCCCCGGGGACCCTAGCCCCTCCCCAATCACGTGCCAAATGCCCCATCTGCCTCTATCGCAAACATTACCAGGGCAACCCGAAGATCTCAATGTAAAGCTTGACTCTCCTTTATTGAGAGTCTCAAGAATGATCTCCTTTGGTAAGATCTCTTGGAACTTTTCAATGAACTTGAGGGAACACCGTCATCTGCAACCATTATGCTAGCAGTCTAGGATGAAGACTTGAGCACCATGCCAAAAGCCCTCCCAATGGAGTGGAGTACAGTCCCATACTCCCACTGAGCCCCAAGAAGTAGAGCATCACCAAAAGCAAAGCACATCTTTTGCCACATCCAATGTAAGGAAATGGATGCCATGACCACTTAATAATGCTAAAAAATCAAAGCTAGAGCCTACAAGGAATTCTAATTTGCTAAAGAATTGAAAATTCCCCACCACCTTTACTACCCTCCCATCCTTCAAAGTTTCCCTCAACAGTGAGTCATGGGCTCCCGCTCCAAGCTTAAAGTTGTTTTAGAAAATTTGAGTAGCCACCTTCAGCTCATCAAAATTGAAGAGTCGGATTGTATCTCTTCCTATGTGCAGCTCGAAAAGAACTGTTGTAGCTCCACACCCATATTTTGCAAGAGATTCATGACCTTTTTCATGTGCCTCCATGAGACAACTAGGAGCGAGGATCCCTACTGTTCCAAAGGTCCCTATCAGACCTGAACTTAGAAGAATTTGACCATCAGCTATATGTAAGGTGTTGAAAATATATAAAGTACTTTCAGTAGTTGAATGTATAATTATCCCCATGAATAGAATGTCTATGTCATGATGATTATATTCACAGCTTATGAGATTATATGCACCTGATGCATATAATCTCATAAGCTGTGAATATAATCTCTCTCTGTGAATATAATCGCCCATGAAGAACATAATAATTTTGTGGTAAATTTTAAAACTTTTTTCCCACTCACGCACCCATTTGATTTTTTTGGGGAAATGTGTAGCAATTCACCTTAGCCAACCACGATGAAGAATGGCTAGTAAAAATTTCAAGCGTGGAGTAGATGGTGAAGGGCATTATTGGTTTGTTTGTTTGATTAAACTTATACCTGCTTCAACAAAAGAAGGTTACAGTTCTGAGGACCTTCAACAACCATAGGCGAATTAAACACAACGTGGCTCCTATTCCACACTTGAAGCATGGACTGAAGGCACGACAACTATACACAAAAGGGCAAAGTGGAGATGCACCTAGCATACAACAATCAATAAAGCGCTCAATTTCGGCTAAAGGGAGGTATGCTAATTGAAAGGCTCAAGCATTATATAGGGCAAAGTGTAAGGCTAAAGAACTATGGAAGACCTTGCATTGCAAAGAAGGAAAAGACAAATAACAGTGGATTCAGGAGCATGTTCAAGGTAGCATGGCTACCTGGGAAGCACCGGCTTGCAAGGAGAAGTGTTTGTGTCTAACTTCTGAGAAGGTTCTCAAAAAATGTGGGGCCCTTAAAGCCTCTAAGGCTACATCCCTTGTCCCAGATGGAAAGTATGATAACCCTTTTGTTGATTCTTCCTTTGATGAGGACTAAAGACATAGTTGCAATTACTGCTTTGAAATCAGAAATGCAACTATTGTGATCTTTATTTTGGATTTAACATTGTAAGCCTTATTTCTCGTGAGTCGTAACACAAGGATTTCCTTTGTTATACATGTTGCTCTTTTCAATCATATAATGCATTGCCATAATGTACATACATGGTAATTGTGTAGTCTCACCAAGCAAGTTATCCTTTTACAACCCTTCGATGGTATTGCCATGAAATGTGATAGCAAGAGGCATAAGTATAAGTAACATTAAAAGTATAAGACAGTTGGCATTGCATATTATTCATGCATATTTCCAGGCATAAGTATAGACCTCACCACATGGAAATAAGCATACAAAAAGATGCACTTCACATATGTGCAAGCATTGGACATAGTGGAATTTCATTATATATTTAGAAAAGAGAAGTTAATGCCAAAAATTTAATGCTTCAAGCTCCACTTTTTAAAACAAAGAATTGAACTCATTCATCCATATACCAAAAAGGTTCGATTGGTCATCATAATAATAATAGTTTGAAGAAGGAATTTCTTGATTGGTGATCATAATAACAATAGTCAAACTAGCAATCCCTGCCTAATGAAGAAAGATAATCCATGCACTTATAATGAGGTTTTCTTGTCCAATTTCTCTTGCATGGACAAATGGATCAGTTGGGTTTGTTTCTTGAAATCTGTTGCAACATCTACAGCCCTCTTCGTGCCATGTTTTTGCACTCTGCCCTCAAAGAAAGGCTTCTTACAAACAATCCTCCTAACTTTCAAAGGCTTGCTCATATTCCCATTGAATATCATCCCATTCATTGTCATCAAAATCTTGCATGAGCCACGCTCGGTCACGATTAATGCAGCTTGGGGTGATCTCCCTGCAATCAACCATGTAATTGCCATCCATAGGTTAACCCACATGTGAATACCAATATGTGAATAATAGCATATTGAACCACAAATGTTCATTCTAGGTAGACATTGTTGCTCATAGACTCCATTATAGATGAGTGCATACCTGTGAGTGAAATGGCCTCTTGGAAGTCTGACTCGATCCTCTATATCAGGGTTCGTGCTTCTTTGCGGAGAGGACACACAATTGCAACATAAGAAAACTATTAGCATTTTCACTCTAGAATTTATAAATTATGATGAAAGGTGTTGCACCCATAAGATTCATACCGTCATCACTCCTTGCACTTGAATACATATTAGAGCCATTAGAAGGAAATGTACATGGAGTGGATATAGAAGGTTTTGATCTAGCTAATTCTATTGCATATAATTGACAGCATTGCTGCACAATTGTGTGTACTTGAAAAACCCCCTTGAGCATCATCACCTTCATCTGGCGCTTATACATGTTACCCTTTCTTGACCATGCACATGTGCAAATATGGCCACCTAAGGCTTGCATTGTAGATAATATATTCTATCTCTGGATTCTTTTTACTTTTGACTTTTGTGCATCCTTCTTCATCTAGTAATGTCACAAAGTCATCAGGTATCCCCTTTGCTCGAGTCAAAGAGTGATCTATCAAGCTATCAATAGCAAAGTTTGGAAGAAAACCAGCATCTTTTTCAATCTCCATGTACCAATAGTATGGTAAGCATGGACTGCACAAGCCAATCGATGCGATCACCAAAGATAGTTTTCGTCCCACATAAAAATCGTGATTTAAGAGTCGCATGGTAAGATTTTATAGCTCCATTGGTATCTTGGTCTACATGAGGAAGTGTGGGAGTCTCACGTGGTAATAACATGTGGGTTGAAGGCAAGGTATTCACATGTGATTCGAACCTATGGATTCACATGATTCGAAGCCTACAACCTACAACCCATAGGAAGTAGATCTGAGTTTTGAGAGCATCAAATATCCCCATGTGAACAGAAGAAAGAGTTTTATGAAAAAAGGTTATGGGTTGTAGGCTTCGAATACTAACGAAGTCGGCGAGCCCATCTCTCCTCGAAGTATTCCATGAATGCAATCTGCATCGCAAAATCTTTTTTGAATTGTCCAATTAATATTTATGCTTGCTCCATTAACTCTGCATCAGACAAAGGCTTGTCTATCCACATATCCATAATGGCTCCAAGCCTTCTAAACATTTTTGCTTGCCTGGGCCAGTCATCACGGACCTTCTTGATGAGATGCTTTAACCAACAATGAAATACATGCCACATGCCTTTAGGTATATTGGCACATTGAAGACATGCCTAGACAAGAGAGAATATGAATTGGTGGCAAGGAATTGAAGACACAAATTGGTTAGGCAATGGCTAAAGTTTGCACCTTGGAGAAAAATCTAAGAGTACCTAAGAGCATCGATTTCTACACAGGCATCATCTACCATAAATGCTTTCAACTCCCATGACTTATTGACATCAAGTACACGATTTCTTAACTCAGTCAACCGGTAGATTATTGTGGTTGGAGTTGAGCTTGTGGTAATGATCCAAGCTACTGGGACACCATTACGATGTCTATCAAATATCAAAATAGTGTATGTGAAACTATAAAAAATAGAAAGTACTACTATTAGATAATGTGCATAGAAGATACACTATATAAAGTTCTAAAATGTGACTCGGAATTTTTCTACCTTATAAATATTAGTGTCGAATGTTGAATCCATTGAAACTAGGCTCTCATGACCAAACAAGTTCATCTTTTGTAACTACCATGGTGATTGAATTCCTAGGATGAACTCACACGAACCATCCATAGTCTGTTATTTGTATTCAAAGACATTTTTATTGTTCTCTGACCCACATGCGAATGCTTTGGGCATCATTAGAATGTAGCTGATAGGTGTCAAATGCAAGGCGCTTGGCAGTATTCAATATATCTCTAATTGATATAAAGTCATCCCTTACAAAGGCATAGTCTAGATCTGTTTCTTGCCTTACATGCATTGATGCAATCTGTTTATCAAGGACTTGCAATGGTGTGAACCCTTTGCACAATATGTGGAAAATCCAAGTTTTTTTCTCTATAGACAACCATTAAGCAAAGAGGGAGCAAAGGCTACATTTGACCCATGAGCAACATCTTCTTCAAGCTTTCCATGACAAAATCTATCGCTTGAATCAGTGTGGTGCATCATCATGTAAGAAATGCATGCCACATCATCCCAATGGTACAACTTCTTGATGATATAGACAACCCCTTCCTTTTCGTGCTCGAATTGCACATGGCCTTAAACCTGGTCCAGATTTGGGAATGTTTGCCAAGTCTAGAGGTTTTGACACCTCATGCCTTGAGTCGGTGGGACCATATGAGCACCAGTATCTATAAAGAAGAGTGATGGTACTAGTCATTACAAGGAAGACTTTCATATGACAATGAATTACAAATGCCAGATTCAACTTATGTTTTCTTCAACAACCATGACGCTCCGTCTTGTCAATGCGAAAGATTGGGGGAAAATCAGGGTTGTTGCTCTCCCCCTCAATGTAGTCATCTACACGATGCAATTCCACATATGCAACATGCATAACCTTGTAGGGGGAGTAAGGATCCTCAACCAATTCCCAATTTAGGTGCCTCGCACTGAAGCAACCTTCTGGTGGACATTGGAGTTTGCTGACATGATATCCACGTTTGAGTTTGGACAAGCATATGGGCGTGGAATCAATCAATGTAAGTCTATTACATCATTTCAATAACAAAAAGTAGTTTACAATGAAAGGAGTTGAGAGAAATATTTTGACATGCGCATTGGCAGGGAGTGATGATCAGGGTCCACCATGTGCTGAAGATGCTGGACTCCACCCGAATACTCCACAAGGCTAGTGATTCTCACAAGCAAGCCCACAATATATTGATTAGGCTCGAAAGATTAATATTGGTCTACCTTAAAAGATTAATATTGGTCTGCCTTAATAATATTAATAATCTCTCTCTCTTTCTCTCTCTCTCTCTCTCTCTCTCTCTCTCTCTCTCATACTCTTAATACTCTAGTTTCTAACCCACACTCTAGTTTCTAAAAAACAAACAGAAAAATGAATGAATGAGAGAGGCCAGCTCAAAGATTTAAAAAGAATCACACTATGAAGAGATTGGGTAGAAATTGTTGAAGTTTCGTTGTTTGAATTAGAACTATATGAGCGAGCTCACAGATGCCATGCAGGAAGAGCTCAGGAAGAGCAAAGGCACTACCCAACAACCTATCGCCTCTTGTCAGTCTGAGATGAAGCGTTGCCTTTGGGACTTGCGGGAGTAAACTATAGAGTACAGGACTAGAGTCTACGACCTAGATCGCCTCTTGCCAGTCGTGCCCATGGGGCCTGCATGGCTAGAGATCAATGCTCATCGACCTGGTTGGTGATGCAGTTTCTTGCATATCCTACTAAAGCTCATGAGTCTTAGCGCAACTACATTTCCTTCATTCAAGCATTTATCACTTATCCACGGTGATAATCAAAGGGACGGCTTCTGCAAGTTCCTAGTTCATACTTGAAACAATAGCTGGCCATGAAAGGCTCGTAACTTGCCCAGGGCGTAGCCTCGATACAAGGATACAAATCCTCCATAGACTATGCACTATACCTTGCACGCGAAAATCAGCAGCTCTGGTTCTCATCCATTCTCCAAAACGGCTACGCTTCTTGTAGATTGCAGATACATCCTACTTCGTCCCCATTTTGCACAAAATTCATGCGCTTTTTCCTGTGCCTCCATGTGACGGTCTACAACAGCTGGCCATGGGACGTAAGTTGCCTAGGGAGGGGCTACAACAGCACCTACATTCAGTGCAAGAGCTACTGTGTGCAAAGCTGCTCCTGTGTAGCTTTTGTGTTTGAAGACAATACAAGATCGTGCTTTGGCATTCACGAGGCCTTTGATGGAAGCACTTACTTGACGTTCGAGAGATTGGATGATGCCCAATCAAAAACTGTACGTGCGAACAAGCTCACGAATCTCACTTCACAAAATTGTTCGTAAGGATAGAAGGACATGAGAAGGTGATAGCTTAATCTCCAATCCCTTACCTTGTCCGATGCTCCAGCGCAAGTGAAGGTGCTCCACGGGCTATACTCTAGCAAAGGATCTTGCACAATGGAACAGCTCACCACAGAGCTAGAGCGACCACGCAGCGTCTACGCAACTTGAGAAAGAGACAAAAGACCTGAAACCTGGAGGAAGTGGAAGTGGAGAATTTCGACGGAGAATATCAAAGTTGTTGATTGCAGCCTGTCAGGGCCACTTCAATGGCGTCAAGGAGGAGGGGCAAGCCAGAAAGTTGAACCGTGAAAAGAATATCGTGGAAAGCTACTTTCTTGACTTCCGTTGAGTGTATGGGGGTCCCATGCAAAAGCTACAGGTCCACGCTGGAAGGTACGGATGTAGAATATCGTGAGGCGTGACCGACGTTCCCAACAGGTTCAGTCGAGGCACGCGTTTGGACCTTGGAAGCATCTTCCGTAGTCACCAGCGCCCGCCCTCCTTTGGATTTGTCTCCTTACTCATATCCTTCACACAAGGCTGAAGGCTAGTCTCCACCTCACAGCGGGGTCGCTTCGACAAGACCCTCAACCTTCCTCCATGCTCCTGCCGCGTGTCCACCATGCACCGTGGTGAACTCAGAGGAGTTAATTTCCAGTCGTTGCTTCGTCTTCTTTAACTAAAAAGTTTTAGCATGCTTTCAGATCCCAGATACCGGAGGCTGAACAAGTGCAGAAGCCGGTAAAGTTCATGATATATACATAGTACTTGTATTTTCTCATGCTGAATTCTGTCGTTCACAACACGCAATTTTTGACGCAATTTGTAATCACCTGACGAAACATCAATGCTGTTGGCTGGTTAGAACGTCCGCCCACATTTATTTAGTTGCTGGTGGCGGGCAGAATCGCATACACATTGCCTGTGGCTAGGCAGACAAGGCCTACCTTACGTAAGCACATTTCATTTTTGCCAAGTCCCCCCCCGCCCATGTGCTTGGGCGAGAAGTCTTGCCCAACCCAGGCTTGGGCGAGTGGCGAAAATTGTGAGCGTTACACGAGTGCATAATTGCAATGGCAATGTCTAGAGTCAGATCTATCATAATTAGAGCGTCTAGTCATAAGCTCTACTTTATCGTTACCATCATAAGTAAATTATGGAGACGGTTTTTTGTCATACTGCCGAGGCAGAAAGAAGTTGTGACAATACTTCGCGCAAAAAAAAAAAAATCATTATTGTAAGCATATATTGTATAGGAAACTTGTATTACATATCTCTTGCACTCTAGTGCAATCCAGGATGCGCGGGAGACATATAAATCGTGGATGACATAAATTGACCTGATGTGCGGGGAGATGGGAGCTTATTACACGTCGACCCGAGCAGTTTAGAATGCAGCCTTTTCAGCTATTCTTAGTACTAAGTAGTAAGGGGCACACTTCTCAGTAGAATTGTCTCACAGGTTAGACCTGGGCCAAAGCCCAAAAGCAATCCCCATTCAAGGCCTTCTCCTGTGGTTGCAAGCTTCTGTTCAATTGACTGCTTGCGGATCTGATCCATTATGAAAAGCACGCAGGCACTTGACATGTTGCCGTACTCGGAAAGAACCTGTCTACTGGCGGCCATCTTCTCAGGCTTCAGCTGTAACTTTTGCTCCACTTGATCCAGAATTGCTGGACCTCCAGGGTGAGCGATCCAGAAAACGTCGTTGAACGAAGGAGCTTCCTCTCCAAAGACTTTCTCGAAAGCGTCTTTCAACACTCCACCTATGTTCTTAGATATAATGCCGGGAACATCTTTCATCAGGTGGAAAGTCAACCCTACCTCCCTAAGATGCCCATCGATCGCTCCATCGCTGTCCGGTAAAATGTTGGATCCCGTGTAATGGATTTCGAACCATGGCTTCTCCACTTCAGGGATCGGGTCTGAGCCTACGATGATGGCTGAGGCGCCATCCCCGAACAGGGCTTGACCCACTAGGCTGTCGAGGTGAGTTTCACTTGGCCCCCGGAATGTGACGGCTGTCAACTCGCTGCAAACCACGAGGACACGTGCTCCCTTGTTGTTCTCAGCCAAATCCTTTGCAACCCTCATCACGGTTCCTCCGGCGAAGCAACCCTGCTGATACATCATGAGCCTCTTCACGGATGGGCGCAATCCAAGCAGCTTGGTTAAAGCCCAATCAGCGCCAGGCATATCAACTCCGCTCGTAGTGCAGAAGACAAGATGAGTGATCTTGGATTTGGGCTGACCCCATTCCTTGATAGCTTTGGCTGCAGCTTCCTTCCCAAGCTTGGGCACCTCCACAACCACCATGTCCTGTCTGACATCGAGGGATTTCTCCCAGTATGCGCACATGCTAGGATTAGCTTTGAGGATCTCCTCATTCAAGTACATATATCTCTTCTTGATGCCAGACTTCTCACCTGCATTGAAATGGCAATCGTGCCGTCAGGGTGATTGCATTGAAATGGCAATCGTGCAGTCAGAGTGATCACAAACTGTGAATAGACGAACTCAGAGGTCGTGCAAAATAAAAGAATCTGCGATCACAAACTAATTCCTACTAATGAAGTCAGGCAGATGAGTAGTTCGGGAGCCAGGGGCGAAAAAAGGATGAGAAATTCCTTCTCCATTACGTAGATAGGCACACTCAGAGAACCAGGGGATGAAGTAAGGGAAGGGGTGAAATACACTCTTGCGAATTCAGGAAGAAAATTGACCAACGATAGGGGAATGACATGGGAAACAAGCCCAACATTAATTGCTCGTCAACCCAAACCACACGGAAGGGGAGATAATCCAATATGTCTACGGCACAACTCGCCACTTACACATTCGTCTGAATTTCTCCTTGAGTTCGCCCAAGTGATTGCTATTGGTGATGTTAAAGTAGAAGTCGGGATACTCGCTCTGGAGGAGCACATTGGGGGGGTTAGCGGTGCCGATGGCGAGGACAGAGGCGGGGCCGTCTGCACGCTCCATTTTGCGGGGGCAAGGGGTGGAGAATTCAGGGACAGGCATGGTGCAGATTAAGGAAGAAGAGAGGAGCAAAGGGAAGCTGCGTGCCGAGGTATGAGGATCAGTCTGAGGGAAGAGAATAGGAGGGGGTGGAAATTTGTACAGCGAGAGAGAGAGAGAAGCAAGCAAAACATTGGGCGTGAAGAAGGTGATGGAGAGTGGACTACTCGTGAAGGCCGGGAACGTGCATGGTAACGAGGTCCTCATGTAGTGACAAGTCCCGTTGCACACGCGCATCT
The DNA here is from genome assembly GCF_047967505.1 of Dipteris shenzhenensis. Taxonomy (NCBI): domain Eukaryota; kingdom Viridiplantae; phylum Streptophyta; class Polypodiopsida; order Gleicheniales; family Dipteridaceae; genus Dipteris; species Dipteris shenzhenensis. Next base: position 3,459,406 of record NC_141611.1, on the reverse strand, counting down.
CCCTTCAATGCCTTTACCCTTCTTGTGTGATCCCGTCCTCAAGTTTTCCCAGGCCTACCCTACCGTTTCTCGCCGCACACTCTCACGTGCTTCTTGGATGCCCTTTGTGGAGACGTGGAACTCTATTAGGAATTTTGGTTTCCATGTTTTTTAGAGGGATATGGATTAATTTAGCTTATTCATTTTGGTCTTTGGGGATTTTTGGCCTGCCATAGGTAGCCTTAATGAAGGTTGTGGCTTTGAGATCAGAAAATTAAAATCTTGTTATTATTTATGCTCTCTTAGGTGTTAATTTGTGGTTAGTGCACTTGTAGAGTATTGATGATTTGGGATGACTTTTGGGCCATTCTCATTCACTCCTCTTTGTACACTCTTAATCTCTTTCCTTGGGGTCTCCAATTTATGCTCTCTCTTGAGCATTTCACCTGTACACAGGCGGGCCTAATGAATGATAGATATATCATTCACCTTGTTTTTTGGTGTTGAGAGTGTTTCATTGAACGCTTGCCACTTCTGAGCAGGTGGGACATGGTAATTTCTTTTTGAAATTAATGACTTGGGTCGACTAATACAGATATTGTTCCTACAAATTCCACCAAACCTCGTCGAAGGTATTGAATTCTTGTTGATCTCCTCCTCATAAGTTTCTCCTTCATCCTCTTCAATACCTATGCTGATTCCGCCTTTTCTCAGTCTACAAGCTTTGCTTTCCACTCGTTCCTCTGTTGCTCTGGAAGTTTCATAGCTTTGTTGCTTTCTGGCTTTGCTTCGTTGACTTATTGCTTCTCTTTTGCAATCTACCGTAGTATTTATTGTGCCGCATGAATTTCCTTGCCTTTCTTGGTTGCTATGTTTGGCTCTTGCGAATGGTTTTGTAGGTATGCTTGAATTTCACTATCCTCCGTCACTCTCAAATCAAGCTTGTATCCCCCTGTGCTTGTTTTCTAACTTTTGATTTCTTATACTTCATGCCATTCATACTTTGTTTCTTGAACTTCTTCTTGCCTTTCTATGAATGCTCGAGCGTCTTGGCCTTTCAATATATCAGCTTGACATGGAGAACTTTGAAGTACTGGCATAGGTGGAGGTCTTTGTGGATGGCGAGTTGGTTATTGGGATCTCCTTCTTTGCGAATTACCTCAATTGGCATTTTCATCAACATGAATCTCGCTCTTTGTGAGTGTATCAACACTCTTCTTGCATATGCTCTTTGTTAGATGTTATTTGCCGAATTGAAGTATGGATTGTTTCAAACTTTATTGATGTTGCTTCCCCCTTCGATATTTGGGGGATGATTGGCTTAATCCCTCTTGGCGAAGCTTAATAGATCATTGCCATTGCAATCATGTGGGATTTTGGAAAGCAACCTATGCATGGTTTCCAAGCGACAACAGCGTGGCCATTAAAAAAGTCATGACTAGAAAATCTACTAAACGAAGCTTTTAGGCTTGCTTTTTTTCTCTCAGGTCAGCCCATGAAGGAAAGTCATTGATGTGTTCAAGATGGAAGTCAACTATTTCCCTTGAAAACCTTAAATCTTTATGCCTGTTCAAGAGGTTACCTATGTGATGAAGATATAGTTGTTCATACATTCAAGATGAAAGTTGGCACTCTCTCTAGCTGAAGTGGCCTTTTTAGGAGGTTACTGACGTGATGAATATATAGTGTGAAGTATTTACAATGGCAGTCAGGTCGTGTGTATTGTTTACTATTCACCAATCATAATGTGTAATAGATTTTTCTAGCAAGAGAACATGGAGAAGTTGTAAGCCAACAAACTCAATGGAGTTAGAGGAAGTGTGTTAAGTTTTTCATTGTGTCAGCTCATATGAAGATCTATATGTTTTTGTCACTTGAACTACATCGTCTCATCATACTTGCAATTGCACAATTGATCTGGTATCAAAGTTATGTGTAGATGAAACAAGTTTGATTCAACAGAAAGAAACTGTTTGATTCATACTCACATTTCTAATATTTTCCGTTGGTAGCTTTCAAGTTACTCTAGAATATTATATGTTGAAGGTAAAATTTGTGTAATTAAAATAGGAGTTTCGATTTGGATTTGGGTTGTTATGGAGATAAGAGATGGAGGACTTTCGAGGGTCTCATGCAATTGGTTTTACTCTTATTTTTTGGGCATTGAATCCATGAACTTGTCTATATCCTACCAGTATTGGTGATACAACAGAGGGAATCTCCCAAATATTGCCAAGGGTAAATGTTTGCAATGTTTGCCGCATTCGAGAAAGGGCATGTGGCCTTGTATGCTATAAATTCTTGTTTGTGATGCAAATTTATAGCATTTGAGATGTTCGGCTTTGTGATGCATTTGCAAAAGTCTGTGTGGGCTTCTATGCTTTATATTCGAACATTTCTGATGAAACTGTACAACATTTGAGATGTTAGGCTTTGTGTTTATGTTTACATTGAAATCAATTTAGCAAGTCTTTCTTCATAGAGTGTTTGTGCAATTGGAGCAGTAGTTTCTTTTTTTACTATTTACTTGCAAAAGTGCAAACAAGAAGATGCCCAATGCTTTGCTTTTGTTCATGACCCATCATTGACATTAGCAGAAGATTTCACATCATTTTGTAAGCTATGACTACAATGGTTATGTTCGTGCATATGAATGTTGCAACAAGTAGCTACACAAATGTTGACAATGCGTTGCCCCACATTTCCTTCAAATTAAAAGAGGCTTCATCAAGAAAAACCCATTTAACTTAGATGCAATAGAGTGCTTAGTGCGGTCTCCCATCAACCAAAAGTTATAGTGAATTGTTTGACACATTACATCATGAAATCACCCCTGGCCCGCAATATAGCAAGAGTCCTTGGTATGTTCTTAAAAGGACCCACATAACTCTTACGAACTACCAAGGGAAGACATCGCCCACTTAGTTGCTATGACTTCCACTTCTAGAGCATGGCTCCACAATTGTCTAACAAGGTTGTCCTCCTCCCTCAACTTAAAATTCATTCTCTCATGTTCACAAGGAACTACCCTTTCCAAGTTGAACTACTGGAAGGCCCTTGGAAGAGCAGACATGGATGTCAGCTATTGGAAGGAGTTGTGCTCGTGGTTTGGTAACGGAAGCATTGACGAAACTGAGGTGCTTGGTTAACTTGCCTCGAGGCATTATGCATAGTGGAAGGGCTTTCATTTGCTCCATCGAACGAATGGACAAGCAGACATGGATGTCGGCTGGAAGGTGTTGTGCTTGTGTTGTGGTAAGGAAACCATTTCAAGAGGGGGAAGGATCCACTTGAGGTGCTTAGTTAAGTTGCCCCAAGGTTGTGTTAGCTTGTACACCTTGTGAATGATAGCCTTTAAACTATACTTCATATGATGGAAGTTATGGACATCTGAATGGCCAAGATCGTTCATGATTAAAGCATTCAACATTGTTTCATCTTCCACTGCCCAGTTTTTGCCTAGTAGACACCAACGGTAATATGATGGGAGCCTCCGAGAAGCTCTTCTGCTATGCATCATGCCTCATACAAGAAAAAGATAGAGAATTGCCCATGTCACTCATGTATCTCTTGCAGATGCCAAACATTTCTTTCCAAGTTGAAAGGGTTGAACTTAAGAACAAATTCAAGGACAACCTTCACAGAGTTTTTCCCTGCTAAGCATATTCAAAGACAGATTCCTTGAAAAGATAGCTTTTCCTTGACTGTTCTATGGTTGTCCTTGAAACTGTAATATTCCCGTGCAAACTTCCTACCAATATATAGCCCAATGGGAACTCACGATAAAACGATAGCTAGAATTTTTTCTTCAAGACCATGAAGATTTTGGTCTGTCAAACTCTTTCATCAACTTGGCTTCACATGCAAAGAGCACAATTGAGAGGCAAAACACTACATGCTAGAGATGCTCTCTTAGACACAAACATAGAGAATCTCTTGCAATCTAACGTGACTTTGTTGGACCCTACGAACATCATCTGACTTTAAATTGAAGCTAAAGAAAACTTATTAGCCATGGTTTGCAACTAGGCCCCCCAACCTTCTTTATCACATTTTCATCGATCAAAAGGATTTGGGAACCATTGATGATATGTTTGAGGGCATTACATGCCAATGCCAATGAAAGTGAGCCTAACACATCAACTGCACGGGCGAAATTATAGACTAGTTCTATGACCATGGATGGCTTACTTTGGGTCAAAAATGCAACCTCACTCAACACGCTCAACCATGAGGACATAGAAGCCTTTGTACACAAATATATGACAATAGACATCTCACAACTTGATGTCCTAAATTGCAAACAATTCCAAGTCCACAACCATATGAAAACTTCTCATAAAATAAATAAGTCTTGTTGGTTTGGATTCCCTCAACCGCCATTATGTGCCTTGTCATGGAAAAGTTAAAGATATCCAACAATCAATTTATCATCAATAGGAGTTGAATATGAAGGCTATACCAATTTTGCATGATAAGTAGTAGTTTAGTTACTCTTAAAGCTTGAGATGATTCTAACACATTTCAATCTAACAACAATGACTCAATGTGTCATGCAAGGAACAAAGATATTGAAATGCACCATTGCTTCAAATAAAAGTTTTCGTGTAGTGAGATAGATCTTGTTAATGTTTTGACACAAAAACAAGTCTACATATACTAAAAATTTCATTTACTTCCAATATCAGCTACAACTTAGGAGAAGGAAGTCATTGATAAGTTGTACATTTTATATATAAAATTTATTATGTACTCTATACTTGACTATGCACTTTATGAGCTCAGTTTGATGTTTCTTCTTTATCACCTTTGCTATTTGCCATAATGCAACATTATACAAAAGAATCTAAAAATATATTTGGAAAAGTACCCTCTATTATATATAGTTTATAAAAAAAAAGCATACTTAGCATAAATATTAATAATGATATTTGAAAAAAGATGAGGTAAATGGGGGAATGCTCATTGGCTATTTGCCAATAATCGATATATTTTTAAACATATTCTAAGAACCCTCTCTGTTAATCATCAACGTCATGATGCTTATGTAACCACTTTATGACACCAAAGATCTAGCAATCTAAATTTCAAAATTTTGGTATTGCCAATGACTCCCAACATGGTCCATGACCTTCCATAGGTCTCTTTTCGGAACAAGACCATCAACATTTTCCTTCATCGTGGTCTAGATGTACATACATTCTTCAAATCACTAACTTAAAATTTTGGGGTTATGCTATGTTTGGATTGTGCATCATGATTTGTCACTTTACAAATGACTATTCTAGAATGGCTTGTAACTAGATGCATTGGATGACTTCAAAGGATTCAAAGCTCTTATTGAAAAGACATCAAAATCCTCTAATGTGATATGGAGTTGAATGTAAGTTAAGCTACTTAAATGTGTCTTTACAAATTATAGAATCAAATGCCAATTCACTCACAGATACACCCCTTAACAAAATATAGTTGAAAGAAAGAGCATAATGAGTTTGAAACCAACTAGACGCATCCATGTGAACTATCATTAAATAGGTCTCGATGATGACAAGATTTGTAATATTCCAATGTTCCATAATTGGTCTTGTGTTTTCTTCTTTCATATTTGTATTCTTGACCTCTAATATGATCTTTATTGGTTTGGTCTTCATAAAAGTTGCTCTAACTATCCTAGAAGTGGTGTCACTACTTTTGGACTCAAAATGAATCATTCCGGTAGTAGCCTATATTAGATTCACATGCATAATTTTATGTTTCTTGGTTCCTCACCTTTACATATTTTAACAAATTTAATCTTACAATGAACCCTACGATCAAGTACTTGTCATTTAAACATAGTTCACATTGAGCCATGAGGTTGTTGTTCTCCCTAGGTTTGTCTTAATTTTATTATTTCCTACTTGCTTGATTACCCTACCTCTTCCTTTAAAATCATGTATCAATTGAGAGGATAGTTCATCCCATGTTTCCCTCTTTGCTACCAAAAGATCACGGAGTCAGCTAAAAGATTCATTGGTCTATAGACATGATGCTCTTTGTATCATTATAATGGTCATCTCCATCATTAGATGGACCATAAAAATTTCAAGGAATCTTATTAAACCCACCCTCTCACATCAAAGTTGGGAATTTAAGTTTCCCAAAATATCATCCTTGACTACCATTATTATTTTTGTCCATTATATTCATTGCCCATATTCATTGCCAAGCCCAAAAAGATAAAAGTGATCAGGGGTTAGGTAAGGTTTTGGCACTTTCACTTTGCTATTATTTGGTGAAATGGAACTTAGAAGCATCTCAAAGCTTGAGGTCCAAATATTGTCACTATTATGAGTTAATTATTTAGTATGCTACCTTGATAAGAACTATGAGTTCTCAATAATAGCTATTTGGGCCTATACGCTATAAGATCATCCTATCAATTTAATGTGAATTGAAATTCTTAACAACATTGCAAGTATCACAATATCGTACACCAACATTTTGGAGCTAGCCCATACATTAAAGGGCCTTTAGAAGTCATAGTGTATTTTTAGTTCCTTTAGACATGAGTGAACAAAGAAATGCAATGGTGGAGAGTAAATATCATATGGGTTTGACACAATTTTCCACATACTAATTAATATAATGACAAGTTTAATATACTAACACACATGATGAAAGTGGTGAAACTGAGACAAAATTCATAACTAATGAAGAAGCGTGTAGATGCATTGATAAGAAATTGCCCAATTATTATTGGGAAGAAGCTTGTAAAGTGTGGTGTATTTGATATGAATATAAATTATATGGTAGCATCGCATAATCTAACAAGAAGTGAAGCACTCAAAGAGTCAAACTTGGAATTGCTTGTATAAAACCATTAGAATAACAAAACATGTATACTATTTGAATGAAAAGATATAAAATCTAGGAATAAAATCAAGAAAGTGCATCCTCAAGAGCCTATATGTTGGTGGTAAGAATGCTACACATTTCCAAATATGTTAATCTTTCTTAAAGCACCTATTATGATCATCCAACAAAACACCCAATACTAGCTATTCCATCCACCAATTTCCAATCAAGGCAATGATACAAGAACTGAATGACAAGGTGGATACAACTAATCAACCATTCGATTAGGAAAGGTAAGGCAATGATACAAGAGTTGAATAACAAGGTGGATACAACTAATCAACCATAATCTATTAGTAAAAGCAACAATATAAGGGTTGGATGACAAGGTGGATACAACTAATCAACCATCATCTATTAGTACAGTCAACAATAAAATAATTGAATGACAAGGTGGATACAACTAATTACACTTGAAGTTTGGAGAAGATCAACTAGGTGGAAGTTTGAAGAAGGTCAACTAAATAATAGAAAAATCACACTTGGAGAACATCAACTAGATCAATACATCTATAAGCTATTGACCACCCACAAAAAAAGAAAATTGGTGGACATGTGGCAGCTTACAAGAACAACAACTATCCCATGCCATTATTTTCGATGCCATTATTTCAAACTCTGGTGATGGTAGTTCAATTGAATGTTTTGGCTCTGACGATCGCAATTCAATTTAATGTTTTGGGCATTTCTTTGGTTCTATACTAATATTTAGATTGCTCTGCCATCCAAAAGCTTGATCGCCTTGCCATTGAGAATGCCGTTGTGGTCTTCAGTGTCAACTCTTGATCTTGCTGCATGTGCCATGTCATTAAGCATCTCTTCTTTAGCATTGACATAAACCCTACCGGTAGTCCATGAGCTCGACCACAACATTGATGGCAGGGAGCAGATCAAGCGGATTGATAGGTGAGGGGAAATCTGGGAGCTTTTGGATCGCAAGTTTGCCACACAACCAACCTCCACTACTGTGTAATCGCTGAAACTAGAGACATTCAAAAAATGATAGATTGGCTTTCCTTTGATTAAAAATCAGCACCGTTGGTCCCCAAACATTACCTCAAATGGGGCTCACTTTAGCTTTGCATATAAATTAATTTTATGGGACTTGCAATGCATGCAATCTCCACATCTCTTGTGATAAAAGTATCCTTGCTTTACATTTCTAATGTCTTCCCCGACACTCTCAATATTTTTCATTGATACAAAGCTAACCATGTCAAATACCTTAGCTTCCAAAAAGAAGCTATCGTTGTGGTAGAGGTACAAATCGTAAAATGTGTTGTATAGGGAGAGATGTAGATGCAATAGAGATGGGGATGACTATCTTGAAAGACATAGATGCAATTAGAGATGGGGAGGATGGGGGCAAGATAGTGGAATGATATTTGACCTTTTGTGAAAGTCTACTACTTGGAGGTGGCTATGGCAATGACTTCTTGAGAGCTCCGACTATGGTAATAGATTCTTTAGAGATATGCTTTGGACACAAAATCCGAGTCTTCGGCTACGTCCCTAGTAGAAATTCCACATGTAGAGCCAATGAAGAGGCATGGATCATGAGGCATTGTCAGGACAATTTAATGTAACGTAGGTGTTCTTGACTTCATATTTAATTTAGAGCATATTGCATGTCATTGGTGTGAGGGAGACTGCACGCCCCAAAAGATTGTGAAGAAATTTAAATCTTGAGTCAAGGGGAGGCAACCAATAATAGCCCAGAGGATTGCTACTAGGAGAACATTGCTTAAGGGGATGCAAGATTGCATCACTGCAAACAAGAGGAAGCAAAAGATATCCCACGTAAAGAAGCCCGATTGATCAAGGGAAAATGGACAAGCAAAGGGAAGGATGTGTTGGTGGGAGGGGCCAACAAAAAGCAAGAAATGATAAGTTAGTCGAAAGTTCTGCCTGCCACCGAAAGCTCCAAGCTGTTGATCATGTCCTAGCCTCCCACACCCATGCATGTGCCCGTCTGTCTCTCTCGGCCACCTACCCACGTCTAGGATGTTTGCCAACAACGAAGCTATTGAGCTCCCATATCTCACAGTATCCCTTACATCCAACGACATCAAATATTGTGAACTCGTAGTGAGTACTTGTTGGGCTAGCTTCTGTGCTAGTCCCAGTACTTCGTTGCGATTTTCCATAATCTCTTTTAAGTAGCTTCCTAGCTTTTTGGTTGGCTGGTCCAATAGATTTTAGATTATCTCTACTGCCCTCATTACCTTCTCTGATGTGTGCATAGGATCTACAACTTAATGGGAACATGCTGCTCATTCTCAACCCTTCCCGTGGGGCAAATTTTTGCAGGTTCTTTCCTCTCTAGGGATCGTGGGTCTTGCCCACCTACACCTCTCTACCTTGAGATCATGTGAACCAGTTCTCATTTTGTAGAAGAGATGCCTTTTAAATATTGATATGTCTTCCCTGCGGTATTTCTACATTCCATAGTTGTCCATTGAGTTAATTTCCTGTGTGTAGAACAATATTTTTGTCCCCGCATTTTGCCATAGTTTTTATAGCATTTTCTGCATCACTATCTCCCTGATTTCACATGCATCTTTTGGTATGTTAGTGGTTGTTATACCCCATGGTTCCATCCACTTCATCCCCTCTTCGTGCTAACCCATGGTTCGTGTAGCTTCCATTGCCTTATGTGGTATCCTATTAGTTCAACTTTGTTGAGGTAAGCCATGAATTGACAGAATGCTTTCCCTTCTAGAGGTATCATAATCCTTTTAGCCAATAGGATGGGGTAGGGTGTCTCTGCCTTAAGCCCTAACTCCTATCTTAGGAAACATTTATGTAAAGTCTCTATTCTTTCCCAATATGTCCTAAAGTGCCTCGGTGCCCAAGCTAAGAATCTGTAAAAAATTATTAAACACCATCATGGTGGATAGAAATTTCCTCATTTCCCACTTCCACAGATGTGCCTTCCTGTATTGATTTTGGAAACTATATCAAGCTTTCCAGCCTCCGAGAATACTCCTTTCCACGCATGTAGTTGTATATTAATTGTTTCGAGGGGCTTCACTTCAAATGTGACATCCCCATATGTGTTATGTGTCCGGATCACCATGACTTTTGTCTTATTTGCGTTCCGGAGTGTTTGTAGAATTCTCTAGCAAGCTCTCCTTATTCTTTGTGAAAAATACAACATCTACATTATATACGGCAAATGAGAGAGTTATGATAGTTGCAATTTGCAAAGGTGTTGAAATTGACAAAAAATTTGCACTGATGCAAATCTTTGTTTTGCAGCCTTGTAAGCATGGCTTTCTTCTTGTTTCTCCCTTTACGTCAGTTTGCTTTCCATCACAACCCCGGGACACGATAATCGAATTCGTCAACGATTGGAGGTGAGCATGAACTTCTTGATGCGCAGTTTTGCTTGCAGCAAACGCAACTGACACCGCTTTATTAAGCTCAGTCGGAACTTGAGGGTCCGTTTTGATGCGGACAGTAAATTAATTGCAAGCCGCGAATTTGAAGATTTGCGGATGCCGGTGACCAAGCAGCTGCTGAAAAAACGTTGAATGATAAGACAATTAATTCATATTCAGTAAGAAAAAGGGATAGCCAATTGGAGGAAAGCAATTATCAAGCAGCTTGCTTGCACGAGTTGAGACTGCAGTGTGCTGATCTACGCATGTGCTGGGACCTAGGCTTGGCGGCGCTGAATGTGCTGGTACGGGCGGTCTATTGTCTCATCAACGTGGAAAACATCATAGATCGTGAAGCTAGCGTACCAAGTCCAGTGGAATAAGCACAGATGGGAAACAAACTCGCTCGCACCACCCAAGTCTCCGCATCGGAGTACTACCTGCACGATCTTCCGTCTTCTTGTAATCTGGTGCTCAAGGAGGTACTGGGTGGAGGCCGGTTCTTGAAGTCAGTCTTGTGTTTACACGATGAAGGGCTTCTTCTCGTTAAGGTTTACTTCAAGCGTGGGGAGTTTCCTGATCTTAAGGTAAAAGCTCACTGTGCTAGTCTCTTTGGCTAATATCAGGATGAAACATTTAATTATGTGCAAGCTCGTGCTCGAGATTGGAGAGTGACAGAGATGAAAACGTGAATCGATCGACTGGGACTCTGCCAACTCAGCAACGAGTCTTGTAAAGATTGAATAAAATGCTTTTACTTTTTGTCGCTATGTTTTTCTACTGCTTTAGAATATGAAAGGTTCATGTGCAGTTTGAAAATGAGAATACTCTGCTTACTAGCCGCTTTTTAGGGTGCAAAGGCTGCATCACATGTTAACTGTACCAAAACTAAGGCAATACCATTAAACGACGATTAATGCTCCCTCTCATGTGGTATGTGGATTGGAAGAGGCAAGTGGAGATGTCGTTACAAGATTTGAGGTTGATGACGGAACCGTCCCTTTTGCATGTAGCTAGGGCAAGCAATGGGAGCTCAAAGAAACAGGGAATGGAGGCAAAAACGAGCTGCTGTAATCAAAACCCTAGGACATGTACTAACTGTACTAAGTGTACTAACTGCCTATAAGTAGGCCTACAAGGCACATACCAAGGAATGAGTGGCACCTATGGATAGCCCATAGAATGGCCTACATTGCAATCATGTTTTTACTATCTATCATGAGGTCAGTCAACATGGATACGTCTGGTGTTCTAAAAATATCACTAACGACTGTTCTTGATGGGTCTCTGGCTGCTTAAACCAAAGCCCTCAGAAAGTAAAACTTGCATAGGTGCTTAAGTTTTGCTCATGGATAAAGCTTGAGTGGACTTAGAATGGGGTGCATATGTGAGGACCGAAGGGTGCATGTGTCTTGAGTAGTGGGATATTTCTGTGAAAGACTCGAGGGCTAGTCCAGAAGCTGCCCATGGGGCATGGAGGTTTTGAGTGGTAGATGGAATCGCGAGCATATATAGTGGATCAGATAGTGCTTGTAACAGGAACATTATTTTGTTTTAGTTAAACTGGGATTTTAAAAGCCTGCAACTGAGAATGGACTTATAGAAAATGGAGAAAGCAAGTAGGACTTCAAATGGGCATCCTCAGAGCTGGATGCCATAACCCCTTCTGCTTACGTTGAGATGGAGGGTAACGAGCTAAGAAATTGGTGAATGTGAGTCGAGGGTGCTGCTCGTTGGTGTTAGAGAGTCATTGAGTCGACTGTTGTGTGCCTGCATTGTTATCAAAGCCTAAGCAACTGGGCATTGGAGGAAGCGAAGAATTTGCTATCTCTATGGTTCAAGTCTATGGTGTACCGTCAGAGGTGTTTTCTGACATATCATTGATAAAGTGCTGAACTTGGGGAAATTAAGTGAATTGTCTTAACATTTGTGTGAATCTGTGATGATGCAGTGAAGACTACCTCCAATATGCGTGCCACTATTCCCAGCCAGTTTTGTTTGGAAGACATCTATGCACTTCTTCTAGGGCTGTATGACAACTGGGTGGATAAAAACATTTTTGGGAAATCTAGAAGAATGAAATAAAATGTTGTGTGAGATTTTTTTTCTTGAGGATGTATGATGCTACACACATTCGTGCAAGAGGAGAGACTCAAACAGATTCCCTTTAGGCAGTGCACCAAAGTTAGATGGCTGCGGCAAAATCTCAAGATTCAAGGGCACCCCTCTTCTTTGCTGTATGCTCCTTGGTGAGCCTATGTGGCTTGGAATTAGAGGGGAAATAGTCCCCAAGGGGCCTTCATACAGGTTGGCCCCTAGGCTGATCAACCGTTTGAGTATGGCTGGTAAACTGGTTGAGCCAACTGCCTTTCTCAGTTCATCTGACATAAGTGGTTGGGCCTTCTGGTCGGTCAAACCGATCTGGCATGCCAGTTGGTCAAGGTGATTGGCTCATGCCCTTTTAAGCCTTGAGGGTTATCGTTGATCTCCAGTACCTGTTGCCTCAAAATGTATGCACAATTTGAAAGATTATGCATACTTGTTGTATAGCTTTATGCACTTGCATGCTCCATCCGATGTGCACAAGCTTTGAAGAATTGGAAAATCTAGTGCGGCAACATGCATGCTCCATCCAGATGTGCGCAAGCTTTGAAGAATTGGAAAATCTAGTGTGGCAACATGATTTTGGGCCACCTCATGAAGCTTGTTGCTACCGAAAAACAGATTCTGTTAACAAAGCTAGAAATCAAAGTTGGGTGAAAAATGGCTGAGACTAAAGTTGAGGCTCCCTTGAATCTTGTATGGTAGTGATACTGTTGTGGCAATGCAAAGCAACCTTTTCAACAGCAGCATACTCTAAGGCGCCTATGCATTAGAACTGCTGCCTCAACAAAGATACAAAATGTCTTCCATGTTTCTCTTCTTAAAAGGTATGTATGACCCAACTGTTATTGTTACACAGATTTTCTCTCATGGATGAGGGTGGTCAAATTGACTATGTTCTTGCAAAAATCATGGGGTTTCAGTGCTGGTGCTCAGAAGTAAGTTACGTGTTGAATATTACATCAAGTGGAAGGGCCTGCCTGATGATGCCTCCTGATTTAACTGTTCAAGAGTACCCTGATCTTCTCCATTAACTGCAGTCCAAACAACACTATTCCTTCGCATATGATGGATTGTTTTCATGATAGAGAATATAGCTTCTTTTGAAACCTAGATGGCAGCGTATGCTTGGGTAGTACTGATGAGAACATAAGTGCAGCTTTGCCTACCAACTTATCTTGCTATGTACCATGCCTTTTCTAAATCCCCTTCTTCCCTTTGTCTCTCTTTTTCTCCCCCCGCCCTTCCTTCTCTCATTGTTCTTACAAAAAATCCAAATGGGGAAGTTTGGATGTATTCTAGTTTTAGATACTCTACAAAATATTCAGCAAATAGCCTGCTGTACACCAGGCTTTACTTGACATATGCTCTCTATCCTTCTTGACTGTTTACAGTATTGTACTTTGAGGAGTTAATGTTGCTTTTCAGTGACGAAGGCTTGTAACAGAGGCTAACTAGATAGTCTCTCTGAAGCGACATTATAGTTATTAGGGGTCAAAAAGTACTAGCACAAGAGTGTTGTATTTTAATTCTGATATTTGTAGAATTAATCATGAGTATTTTGTATAGGTAGGGCCTTAGTATGCCAAGTGTGCTTCTCATCTGAGGACTTACCATTGGCTGCTTCCTGTACCAATTTAGAGATGTATCCTGCATAAATTAGAGGACATATCATTCAGTCCTAATTTCACGTTAAATAGGAAACCAGTCCCAATGTACATATCATTTTTCACAATTAATATATGGAATAATGACTGCCAACATGGACTCTCTGAACAAGTGGTCCTATTCGTCTTTCAAGCTAATTGCTTGTGGCTTCCTAGCAGCTCAGCTAGTGTGTGGTGAGTGCACATGCTACTGTCTACACTTTCTCCAATCCAGGTGGTACTCTGGGTTTCATGCATTACAGACAAGTTCTTGATTTTATGTTTCTGAATGCTGGGTTCTATTTGGTTATTTACCTATCCTTATCCTTTTAGATACTTCTGTAGTATGCTGCTGGCATACAGTATTATTGAACTAAATAATTATAGCACCACATCATGAATCTCATGAAGTGTGTGTTGATACTGGGTCAGACACTTACGACCTTGTTTTATCAGATGAGGAGGGCAGTGGCGGGGATAGCACAGGGCTTGTGTTGGAATGTAGAGGTCAACTCTCCACCTGTGAGCCCCAATATGAGGTGGACAAGGGGGGGTAATTGAGAGAGGCGGCCATGTGAGCAGCAAGCTAGCTGTCACATGGGCAACACATGACAGTCCTTGAGTTTATTTTAGCGCAGCCTCATGGCAGCTATGGCTGGCATTGGCCCTGCTAAAGGGCATATATATGCTGGCTGGCAGCAGCCCTGGAATGGGCAGATTAGCTGGGGCTAAAGCCCTGCAAAATGGTGCCACAAGCAGGCCTTATAATAGGCCAAGTACAGCAGCCTGGTCGGCCAGTACTTGGTAGATGCAGACAGCTTGTTAGGGAGAGCCTGGCATGTCCTGTGCCTACTAGCTCTACGTTCTATGATCCTTGACATATGCAGGGATATGCATCTAGAGTGACATGGGGTGGATGAGTCTGTCTCCATTACATCGGTTGGTCAGGGCACACCTCAGCCTTTGCAAGCTACATTGCCCACACATTAGCATAGTTGTTTGTGTTGGAATAGGGATGATCGCCTCCCCACCTGTGAGCCCCCATATGAGGAGTGCATCGAGGGGGTGGACCATAGATTGATAGTAGTAGGCATGGGGCTGCCACATGGGCGGCACATGGGCTGCCATGTGGGCAGCAGAGAGAGAGAGGAGATCCCTGACAGAGGAGAGCCACCATGGAGGGCAGATCTGGAAGAGGCTGTCCAAAGATGGAAGGGAAGATCTGGGCAGGTTTCCAACACGAGATGACTGTGTGGATAAGGCACTGATGTCAGCATGTTTACAGACTGTTTGGGGGTGATCTGGGACCAAAGAACAAGGCTGGAATGATACGGAACAAAGATAGGAAGAAGGCGCACAGGTTCAGCAGGGTTTGGAAGGCTTATGGGCAGCCTTTGGACAGGTATACAAGTCTGCAAGTGCCTGGGCCAGTGGCTGGAATCCACATGGCCAGGCAGGGCAGCAGAAGGCCTGAGAGAAAGGGCCAATGGGGGCATTTATAGCCCCCACTTTTGCAGCTGGCTGAGTTGGCTATTTTGGGGGGGCAACCAGCCTCTATAAAAGGGGGCGTTTGGGCCCCCATTCCCCATCATTTGGAGCAGCAAACCAAGAGAAAGGAGCAGCAGGAGGACCATCCTTGGGCCTATACACAGGAGGTGACGGAGACCTACAAGGGCTGTAGACTTAGCTCAAGGTGCTGCCCACCTAGGCTGGCTTCCAGACAGCAAGGTGGAAGGGATCCTTTGGACAGAGAGCCTACATAAGCTCAGCGGAGCACACAGGCTCAGAGATCTAGAGGTGTCAAGCATATAGTAGGAGAACATTTTGGTATTGTGTTGTGTCCAGTTTGTGGACGGACGGAAATATATAAGTGTTGCTTCTATATTTGTCTTGATACACAGTCTATTTGAATCTTGGACCTCGAGGCAGAGCTGTACGGCATGAGGATGGATGAAGGGGCATCGGTACATGAACACATCACCAAGATGAAGGTGGTGCGGGATCAACTGGCGGCAGTTGGTCAAAGGACGAGCTCGACGAGGATGGTAGGGGTGTTGCTGGGAATGCTCCCTTGGAGCTGTGGTAGTCTTGTGACTTCTATGATTGCAAGGCAGAGGACGGTGCCAATGAATTTCAAAGAGCTGGTTCCATTGGTGCCGCAACAAGAAGCTTGAGAAAAGAAGTAATATGGTACGGATAAGGATGACAAGGTCCATGTCACGGGCATCCACAAGCCCATGGCCATGCTAGCTGGTGCCAACGCAAGTAGCCATATCAACTGCCATGCAAGCATCTGTACAGCCATGTAGGAAGCCCTGCGTAGTCAGCACACAGTCAATGCCACATCATCGCAGGTCAAAAACATAGAGTTGACTTTTTGGTCAAAAGTCAACAGTTGACTTTTTGGTCAACATTGATTTTTTTGACCGACCTAGTCAATGGTTGTGTTGATCGGCCGGCCAAGGTCAACAGCCGGCGTTGAGCAAGTCGGCCAAGTTGACCTAACAGCTATAAAAGGATAGCCTTTGGCCCTCATTCTTTATTCACTCCTTAGGCCTTCAAGCCTTCAGAGCAGCAGAGTCCAGGCCTCCCCGCAGCAGACCAGCAGGGTAGCCTCAGCCTCTTCAGGGATCTAGTGAGGATTCACCTCCTCTACGTAGTCTAGTTCTCTAGTTTTGCAATGAGGGTTTCAGCCCCTTCATACAGTTGTATGCAGCCCTTTCGGCATTCATTATTCAGTTGTATCTATTTCTCTTCGGAGGTCCACTACATTCTCTCCCTTTGATTCTCTCACTCACATCCACAGCATCACTTTGTGTATTGAGTGCATCATCTTGCAGTTGCATTTAGTATTGAGCAGGAGAGAGAGTGAGGATACTCTATCTCCCGGTACATTGGTATCAAAGCTTTAGTTTTCTTTCTTGAGATAGGGAGTGACAGTTTAGGGGCAGCTCTTTTGTTTTGTTGTCCAAACAAGATCCGGCAAGGACACCATGAGCACCAGTGCATGAGCAGTCCAACACAGGGGGGGATGAGGGTTTAGTGCCTCAACCGCCACCACCACGCCCACCACAGAACCCTGTAGACACTTCCATGTTTGCCATGACAGCAATGTTGCAGGCTGCTTCAACAACAGTCTGAGGCTCTCTTCACCCGCATGACCCAGCTTCAAGAGATGTGAGAAGATCATGAGTAGGCCGCAAGAGAGCGCGAAAGGCTAGCTCGGGAGGCAAAAGAAGAACGCGATCGGGCAGTTTCGAAAGCAAAAGATGAACGCGATGAAGAGGCTCGGGAAGCCAAGGAACTCCGAGACCGTGAGGCTCAGGAGGCCAAGGAGCTCCGAGGACGTACCACTCGAGAAGAGAAGAAAGAATGGGACCGGTAGCTTCTCATTCTCTACTCCGACCAGTGGGGGGAGAAAAGGAGAGACTTCCACCTGCAGCCAAGCCTTCCTTTCCAGGGAAGCTCAGCAGGAACCCTTAGTGTTGACTTCGTGAGCTTGCCTTTGCCAGGCTTACCTTGCCCTTGCCTTTGCTCGTGTCCTGAGCTATTAGGGCTGAGATAGACTATCCTCACTCTCTCTCCTGCTCAATACTAACTGGAACTGCCAGATGATGCACTCAATACACAAAATGATGATGTGGATGTGAGTGAGAGAATTAGAGGGAGAGAATGTTGTGGACCTCCAAAGAGAAAATAGATACAACTGAATAATGAATGCCCAAAGGGCTGAATACAACTATATGAAGGGGCTGAAACCCTCACTGCAAAACTGGAAGACTAGACTACTACCTAGAGGAGGTGAATCCTCACTAGATCCCTGAAGAGGCTGAGGCTACCCTGCCGATCTGCTGCGGGGAGGCCTGGGCTCTGCTGCTGTGAAGTCTTGAAGGCTTGAGGAGTGGATAAAGAATGAGGGCCAAAGGCTGCTCTTTTATAGCGGTTAGGTCAGCTTGGCCGGCTTGGTCAACGCTGACCATTGACCTTGGTCGGCCGGTCAACGCCGGCCGTTGACCAAGTCGGTCAAAAAAGTCAACGTTCACCTAAAATTCAACGTGTAGACTTTTGGCCAAAAAGTCATTTTTGTGGTTTTTTCCCTGCAATGACGTGGCGTTGATTGTCTGTTGATTGTTGACTGCGCAAGGCTGCCCCTGCATGGCTGTACGGATGCTTACGTGGCAGTTGACCTGGCTGTTTGCATTGGCACCAACTAGCCTTGTGCATGAGCTCAAAATTTTGAGCAAGCTCGTATGCACACTCATAATCCCGTGGCCTGAAACTTCTAACATACCACTGGATGCCTGTACGCAGCCCATGGAGAAATTTGCTCAGCTTCTGACTATCCTCCACATGCAACTGTATAAACACCTGAGTGAACTTATTGGCATAATGATTCACCGTCTCGGTGTCTCCCTGGCGTAGCTTGTAGAGCTGACTCTGGAGCCTGTCCAAGTACTGCGGTGGTGGGAACCGTAATCAAAGATCTTTCACTAATTTCGTCCAGCTATAGAAAGGTGTCTCCCCGTCTGCATCATAGTGGTCCTTCTGCCACTTGAGCCATCAGGTGACTGCCTCACCTATGAGGGGCGCGGATGCTAGGATGCACCACTCGTCCTCCTTCGTAGGCGAGAGCTTGGTGCCTAGAGGACTTCAGGCTGTTCACCCATCATGAGGGGGACAGTTGGAGGATACTCGTACCTGGAGTGCTCGAAGTTGAAGGCGGGTTCGTGACTAAAGGTGATGCTGCCATTAGGTACTGCCAAACATGGACCTGTTTACCAACTGGTGTGCGAAAGCGGAACCGGACCTGGTGGAGCAGGAGCCACTGGTTGAAAAGACAAAAGAAGACTAAGACACCAGAACATTCCAAAGGACTACGACACAGGAGCTACTGGAGCATCTTCATCGACGGAGCTGGATCTGGCCAGTGTGGGTCGTGAGAGGGGGTGTTGGAATAGGAATGGTCACCTCCCCACCTGTGAGCCCCCCGTATGAGGAGTGCATGGTGCGGTGGACCAGAGATTGATAGCAGTAGGCATGGGGCTGCCACATGGGCTGCACATGGGCGACCATGTGGGCAGCAGAGAGAGAGAGAGAGGAGATCCCTGACAAAGGAGAGCCACCATGGAGGCCAGATCTGGAAGAGCTGTCGACAGATGGAAAGGGCAGATCTGGGCAGGGTTTCCAACAAGAGATTACTGTGTGGACAAGGCGCTGATGTCAGCATGTGTATGAACTGTTTGGAGGCGATCCAGGACCCGGAACAAGTCTGGAATGCTACAGAACAAAGACAGGAAGAAGGTGCACAGGTTCAGCAGGGTTTGGAAGGCCTATGGGCAGCCTTTGGCTAAAGAACACAGATATACAACATTCTGGGCATTTATTTACAGATTGTGAAAGTAGTATCGACTTTGAGAAACCTAAGGCTATCTTAAAAAGGGAAGAATCCTAAGGGTTATCTGAGACTTGTTGTTCCAGGTTAACTTATTATAGCCACTACACTGCTGTTTGTGGTGAAATAGTACCGACTTTTAACAGTGCTTGCCGTTTTGAAGATACTAATGTAAAAATGCCTAAAGTTGCTGTGGAACCCCATAGTTAAATTGTGAGATGCTAGGGTAACAGTACAGAATTGCTTTTAGTCCATCTCTGGATCTGGTTCAAGTGTACAATCTATATAAGGTTATCAGGGTAGCCATCTTTTACAAAGCTGACCTCAGCTCAAAGGCTTTTTGCCTGATGCATTGTACTCGTTAAGGTTATAAAGAGCAATAATTCTGGAGTGACTAGTTATTATTTTTTGGGTAATTTCTTGTGCTATCTTGCGTTAGTGAGCTTATGTTCTGCGTATGGAGGTTATGAGTTGTGTGATTACCTGTGGCTATCTAGCAGTAGCCAGCTTAAGTCTTGTGCTTGCCATGGGATGTAAGACATTTTTTCCTGCCTAACTGTATGGCCTGGCTGATTTTCTGTCATCGGATCAGTTTTGTAAAATGAATTGGATAATATAATTTTTGCTACCTTTAGTGACATTGCTTTGTATTATCATATTTTCCCTGCATAACTATATCTCTGTTTTTTTTAAATGAAGCAGATCTTATATTTTTTGCTACCTTTCTTGACATCTCTATTAGAGTATGGCATCTCATAGTGAGGGAGAGCTTCTATATGGGTGTGCCTACCTGGACAGGATAGGATTAGGTAGGCTTTGATAGGCTAGGCTAGGCAGTAGTTAGGGCTGGGTTGGTTGCCCAAACTGGCCCCCAACCAGGCTAGGCAGTAGGTAGGGCTGGGTTGGTTGCCCAACTGGGCCCCAACCAGGTCGGGTCAACCTGACCCTAACCCGACCAAACCAGGGTCAGGTCAGCCGACTGGCCTGGTCGGGTCAGCCGACCTGTCTGGTTGGTTCACTGGCCAGCCCACCAGGCTGGATGGGGGCGGCGGGCCTATAAAAGCTCTCCTCCACACTGATAGTCTCACATGTGGGTCTTCCTTGGAGAATTCTCTCACATTTTTCCAGCCCCTTGTACCCTGGATACGCAGGGCCATCCTCCAGGTCCCCGCCCCCTTGAACACCCCGGGGCTGCTCTCAGCCCCCGCCCAACCTCTAGGCCCCTGTATGGGCCTGTGCGGAGCCCCAGAACAAGCGGTGGGTCTTCTCCTAGCCTCTGCCTAGCTCCTAAGCCTCTACATGCAGGCCAAGGGGCTGTCCCTTAGCCCCAACCTACCCCTACCCCTCTCCAGCTGCCTCTACATCCGCCCTGTCCCTACACAGCAGCAAGAAAGAGTCAGAGAAATCAAGAAAGCCAAGAAACCCTAAGGAAAGTACTCACAGGAGTTTTGGTACTTAGAAATACCTCTCATTGAAGTCCTTTGTGTACCCAGGCCCTGGCTGCAAGCAAACATACAGCATGTGAGGAAGAAGACTGCGTGGAAAGCATGGAGGGTAGAGGAAAATAGAGTACAAAACAGAGAAAATCGACACAAACACAGCAAACACAATATGCCAGGCAAGTGAGTGGGAAGGAAAGGATTTCTTCGCATTCAAGAAAACAGCAGGGATTTGTAGAAGTGTTTGTTACAATGCCTACACGAGGTTGTGTCGAAGACACATTGGGAAAGCAAGCTTTGGAAGCAATAAATGGCTACACAGCAGGAGCACCCAAAGGTGGGATCTCTGATGTCATCTCTCACCTTCACAAGATTTGCCTAGTGTTGGTTGAGAAGGTTGATGGTCTGGAAGCCACCAATGTGGCATTGCTAAATGAAAAAGCGCATGTAGACACAGCATTGGCTGAGTTCAATAAACAAAGTGGACGTATGCAACAGGAATGGTGGAAGGAGAAGAACAAGAAGGATGAGTGGGAAAGGAAAGAACAGCATGGGAATCAGAAAAGAGCAGCCTCAAAGATCAAGTGCAAGCTGTGAGGACCGAGCTAAAACAGTTGAGAGATGTACAAGGAGCTCCGGAAGGGGCATCCAAAGCAATGGAAGAGCTGAAATCTGAGAACGAAGCTTAGAAAAGGCTTGGCATCCTTGCAGGCACACCATGCATGGTAAGCATGCTGAATTCACACAAAACATCACCAAAGGGGAGGCTGCAATTCTAGAATGGAAAGATGTGGTCAAGAAAGGCACAGCCCCCAAGAAAAAGATTATTTCAGATGCTTTGGATGAGGACAAAAGGAGGAACAACAAGGCTCTAAATGTTTTGGTTGGAGGTCTCACAGTGGGAGACACTCCTATGGTGGATGCAAAGACCCCGTTCACCAAAATGGGTGTGAACCTCACGTGCGAGACAGCTTGGAGAGTGGGCAAGCCCGAGGCACCGACAAGGTCACTAGTGACACTCCTACAACAAGAGCACCGGAGGGAAGGAATGTTGCACGTGATGGCAGCAGGGAAAGCAGGGAAATGGGCTGCCTACAGGGATGGTAAAGTGATCATTCGAGACAGTGTAGACAGGGAAGAGAAGGAAGATGGGGAGTTATGACGGTGTCGGGCCTATGGGATGAGCGCACAAAGTGGATTGAAAATGGCAGTATGGAATTGCAATGGTACCTTTTGGTCCTATCTGGGTGGTTTCTTGGAGAATTACACTAATAGAGATATGATCCTTTACATGGAGACACGTGAGAGCCTAGAGAGAGGGCTACCTACAGTGATGGGGTACACCTGAGAGTCAGCTCTAGAGGTGTTTCAGATCACACTCAAGGCCACCTACAGTGATGGGGTACACTTGGGAGTCAGCTCTAGAAGTGTAGCTGTTCTCTTTAGATCACACTCAAGGCCATTCATATCCGTAGGGAGGAAAGAGGAGCATGCACAACATATGTGGATACGAGTACGACTATTGGAGGCAGGTCCAATCTTCATTGCAGTGTGCTACTTTCCCCCAAATACATCATTGCTATGCACATGACAATGTGGGAGGGATTGCGGGCTAATAATAGCCCCAATCATTTGAAAGTGTGGTAGGCAAAGCAGGTGTGTGGAGCTGTGCACCAGAGCTCATGGCTTGATGTCGCAGTGATTTTGGACATAGTGTGTATCGAAGTTCATTGTTCAAAGTTCCTGTTCATGATGTGCTCACTGGAGCATACAGGTCGTGGTGTGTTCTACATATCATCATATCTCATTGGTATCCTAGTGCAGATTGGCATGGGACATCATAGGTGAGGACATCTCATTTGCTATTTGAGGTGGCATTATGGTTCGAGGATCTATAGGCTATTTAGTGCTCCGAGGTGAATCGAGTAGGCACGGTGCTGGTGCGTCCTTGGGTGCATCTTCTTCAGCTTGCATCTTCAGATTATTGTGCACACCATGAGCTGTAGAGAGGGTATTAGAGTATGGCATCTCATAGGGAGAGAGGGCTTCTCTGTGGGTGTGCCCTGCTCGAGGCAGTAGTCAGGGCTGGGTTGGGTCCCTAAATTGGGCCCCAACCAGGTCTTGTCAACCAACCTGTATGTTCGGGTCAACCGGACCCTCACCCGACCGAACCAAGGCTGGGTCAGCCGACTGGGGCCTGGTTGGGTCAACCAACCTGGCTGGTCGGCTCATTGGCCAGCCGACCAGGTTGGCTAGGGGCCTCTAAAAGCACCTCCCCACTCTCCATTTATTGTCTCACCTGTGGGCTTCCTTGGAGCATTCTTTCTCACACTTGTCCAGCCCCTTGGCTGTGGATTGTACCCTGGATATATCAGTTGCTATTGCCTCTCTCTCTCTCTCTCTCTGTCTCTCTCCTCATGCTTCCGGAAGCACGTGCACCACTCTCACAATTTCTATGTATTATCTTATTTGTATGATTTTGAAGTTTGTGCAAGGTTTCCTTAATGCTTGTTCCTATCCTGTCATTTTTTGCAATCAGGAACATGAGAAGAGGCTTCATAAGATCCGGGAGCAACTTAGAAAGATTGAGCATTCACACGTTTGGCCTTTTCAAGTGAGGGCTGTTGTTCCTTTTAATTATTAATTTCTACTGGTGTGGTACCTTTTTCTTGCATGAAGGAAAGAAAAATATAGGCATCACAAAAAGACAGAAATGAAGAGAATATGTTTGCTGTCCCTTTTCCAGGAATTTGTTATCGTGTCTATTCCAAATACTGGACCAGGTTGAGTAACAGTTTCACATTTCTGCAGTATTGGTTGGAGACGGACAAAGCCGCATATCTTCTTCGGCAGTACTTTTTTAGCAATTTGCATGATCGCATCAGCACTCGTCCATTTCTAAGCATGATTGAGAAGAAATGGCTTGCTTTTCAGGTAATTTCCAAATGCCTTAATATATTGGGGTGGGAAGATACAAAAAGGTTCTTGTGGGTGACTTGAAGTCTTTCTTGCCAGATACAATTGCCGACCTGAGCTGTCTGGTTGCGCAGCTGCTGCTTGCAGTGAAGCAAA
This sequence comes from Dipteris shenzhenensis, assembly GCF_047967505.1. Taxonomy (NCBI): domain Eukaryota; kingdom Viridiplantae; phylum Streptophyta; class Polypodiopsida; order Gleicheniales; family Dipteridaceae; genus Dipteris; species Dipteris shenzhenensis. The sequence continues at coordinate 3,435,495 of NC_141611.1, read as the reverse complement.
GTCATGAGCGGGGCGTCTGTCATGGTAAATAATTTCTATCTTTTTATTGACGATGTTGGTCTGTCATCCCACCAGCATGCAAAAGCTAATATGTTTTCATGTTCAACAGGAGATATCAAGTGTGAGAATGTGCTTGTTACATCCTGGAATTGGTTATACCTAGCAGACTTTGCATCTTTCAAGCCAACTTATTTACCTGTGGATAATCCTGCCGATTTTTCTTTCTTTTTTGATACTGGAGGGAGAAGGCGTTGCTATCTTGCACCAGAGGTGAGTTCTAAAGAATTAGCTGTACTTATATGCCCTGTATATATGAAGAGGTCGGCATTGTTGGCCTGGACACATTTACAATGTTTTTTGGTGCCATTGGGAAGTAAGTAATGCCTGTTTTTGGTGTTGGACCAGCGATTTTATGAACCAGGTGGAGATGTGGAGAGTGCCATAAATGGTCCCCTGAAACCTGCCATGGATATTTTTTCGGTTGGGTGAGTGTTAGAGCCTTGTATATGTCAATTCTTTGAGTGTGTCCGTGGATGCACCTTGTGTAAATTTGAGGTGAATCTTTGCATTGCAGTTGTGTTATTGCAGAACTTTTCCTAGAAGGTCAGGCGCTCTTTGACCTCTCACAGCTGCTTGCCTATCGCAGAGGACAGTATGACCCGTGCCCTTCACTGCAAAAGGTCTTTCAATGAAATGCCTGGCTTGCATGTGTATTCACACTTTTTTTCAACAATCTTGTAGGCTCTATTGTTTGTGCTCATCATTTGAGGGAGTCATTTGTCGGTTTGGATAGGTACGTGATGTTGGCATAAGGGACATGATCCTTCATATGATTCAGTTAGATCCAGAGTCGCGTCTGTCAGCAGAACAGTACATGCAAAGTTGGGCACCTCGTGTATTTCCAGCCTATTTTTCTCCACTTCTTCATAGTTTCTTCTCTTGTCTGCTTCCTCTTGATACTGACACACGGGTGAGTTTATTGTGAGCGGAAATTAGATTAGTTGCAAACATAACATTCAAGTTTCTAAAGTTAGTATCCTCATATTTTTATGTGTAGCAGCAGGTTTGTTGCTCATAAGTCGTAAAATCAGAATGGAGTTGAACTGTTTGCTTCTCATGACAGGTGGCAGTTACGCAGAGTGCTTTTACTGAAATTTGCAAACAGATGATAGAGAGTTCAGTAAACAGTCAGAAGGGCCAAGCGGTCATTGAGACTGTAAACAATCAGAGCATCCTACAAGAAGAGAAAAGGAAGAATGCGGAATACAATGTCTTGCAGGAAGTCCCCATCAGCACAAGTGAGGATCAAATTTGCACATCTGGATGCATGCCTGTACGTGCTCACTCTGGTTCCTCACCAAATTTGTCACACTCTGAGCTTATTAATGACATAAGTGCTCTCTTGAGAGATGGACACAGTGGGACCAAGTCTATAGTTGGGAACATATCTTCGTCTCCTGGTATGGATATCAGACTGGGGATAAGTGACATTTATTTAGGAGGATCAAGCTCAACTATATGTGAGTATGCAGGTGCAGTGGGAATGAGCTCTGCAGGGGCACACTACCCTGTATTGGATGAAAAGAAAGTTGATAACATGGCATTTTTAACCAGCAAATCTGGTCCCAGTTTTGAGGGCTCATATTCAGAAGAAAACAAGTATGCATTTTATGTGAATTGTACCCCTGTGCACCGAGTGAAAGCAGCTGCGATTGCTATGGCAAAGGCATTTTCACGGCAAGATGAAAAAGCTACAGGAAAGGTGAGGTCTCAAGCTTTTGTTTGTTTGAGAATTTACTTAAGGTAAATTGGTTGTCACTTGTTTTTAGTAAGGGATGGTGGCAAGAGATATGCTCTATAAGCATAGGCACCCAGTAAATTACCGGAGGGAACCCACTCACCAGTGTTTAGGTTTTTGGAAGACTGGTACTTTTAATAGGTTTCCCACCTGTGTCAAGATTGGCTTTTCTTCTTTGTGGATCCACGTAGCTTTTAGCGCTATCTAGAGATCTTTTGCATGTTTCAACATCTGATTCATGTCTTTGAGAAAGTCTTAAACAACTAGGACCTTTGACTTCTCAAGCCCTATGGACACTGGTACAGTAGGCTGAAATCCATACATCAACATGAATAAACTACAGCATGTTGCTGAATTCTAAGAATTTTTTGCATGTGAATTGTAAAATTGGAGGATGCTTTTCCCAATTTGTTTACCTTTTACTTGCATATGCTCGTAGCATATCTTCTAGTTTGATTGTCTCTTGTTGTTGACCATCCTACTATAGATAATTAGATTTGCTCATGCATGCATGGGTGGGGGATCTACTACCATGTCTTTTGAATGCATCTTCACCAAATTGTTTAAGTTTAGATGCCCCAATCTCTCATGCCAAAATGAGTGTTGGGAAATCACAGTTTCAGCAATGGCATTAGCTTCTATAGCAGCCTGTTTTCCAAAATAATCAAGGTGATACAGCCCGCTGTCAAGTGTCCCATTGAGTACAATACAGTTACTATACCGGATATCATGCATAGCACAATGATGATGACCATCAAAAAGAACTCTAAGGCCATGTGTGGAGATGGATGAAATAGAAATCAGATTTCTCTTGATACCTGGAACGTATAAAACTTCCACTCTAGATTGTAGTGGCAGGTCACAACAAACTGTTAGAAGTAGAGAGTGAGAGAGCAAGAGAGCTGAATGTTTAGTTTGCAATAGAAAGAGTGAAGTAGTACAACAAGAGGGAAAGGTTTTGTCTAAGCGGCAAAACCTTATCGTTCACTAACCGTAGTTAGTGAACTACTTGTGGTTAGGGGAAAAAACCTCAAACGAGGGAAAAGTGCCCCTAACCTACTTTTTACATTACATTGGTCACTGCTAGAATATAATAATAATTCTAACAGCCCCCCTGCAGTGCCAATGTCATCTACAAGGAAATGATCAATCACCAAAAGGAAATAAGTTCAGGGCACTACGAAATGCCTCAAACTTTTCACGTGGAAGTGCTTTGGTGAAGATGTCTGCAACATTGTCATGTGTTGACTCTCTAACATAGTGATAGTGAACGTCAATGTGCTTCGTGCGAGCATGAAACACAGGATTCTTTGCCATTGCTATAGCACTCTGACTATCAGTGAGAATCGGAGAAGGACCCTCCAATGAAAGATGAAGATCAGCAAACAAACGACGCAGCCAAACACATTTGACTGTTGCTGTGAAAGCTGCCCTGTACTCAGCTTCACATGAGGAGGTAGCCATTGTAGACTGTTTCTTGCTCAACCAAGAAATGCAAGCATGTCCTAGAAAGAAATAATTTCCACTGGTGGACTGCCTAGTATCATAGTCTCCAGCCCAATCTGAGTCACTGTAAGCATGCATCTGCAAGTCCCCCCCTTGGGAAACATCAAGCCAAAAGACTTTGTACCTTGCAAGTAACAGAAGATGCGTTTTACAGCCTGCCAATGCATAATCTTTGGGCTGTGCATATACTTACTCACCTGAGAAACTGAAAACTGAATATCAGGTCGTGTATTGCAGAGATAAATGAGGCATCCAACAGCCTGACTATAGAGTGTGACATCAATTGATTCACCCGCATCATGCATCGTAAGCTTCAGCCCCGGCTCCATGGGAGTGGACATAGGCTTGCAATCATGCATGTTGAATCTGTCCAAGAGTTTTTGAACATACTTGGACTGAGACATAACAATGCCACGTTTCTCTTGAATAAACTGGATCCCCAAAAAGAAATGTAACAAGCCCAAGTCTGACATATCAAATGTAGCTTTCAATTGGACTTTGAAATCTGCAATTACTTCCTCATTTGATCCAGTGAGCAGCATGTCATCTACATAAAGAATGATGACCGAAATATCCCCCCCATCCTTCTTGATGTAGAGGGTGCTCTCAGTTGGACTATTGTGCAGCCCCTTGCTGGTTAGAAAGGCATCAATTTTGGCATACCATGCACGTGGAGCTTGTTTCAGCCCATACAAAGCTTTATTCAGCTTGCCTGAAATTTCAAAGCCTGGAGGTTGTTTGACATAAACCTCTTCCAACAAGTCTCCATTAAGGAAAGCTGTTTTAATGTCCAACTGATGAACATTCAATTCAAAATTTGCAGCCATTGCTATAACTGACCTGATGGTGGTCATCCTGGATGTAGGAGCAAAAGTCTCCTCATAATCTATGCCCTTTTTCTGAGCATATCCTTTTGCAACCAGCCTTGCCTTGTACCAATCAATGGACCCATCTGGCTTTCTTTGAACTTTGAAAACCCAACGTGTACCTATGGCATTCTTACCTGGTGGCATCGCAAGTCTGATTTTTATGAATGGACTGCAATTCATCGTGCATGGCATTCATCCAATGCACATTATCCTTTGCTTCTTCAAATGTCTTAGTCTCCTCTTCATCAAGAAGAGTACGTGCATAAGCTGATTGAACTGAAAGAGCCCACCCCATGTGCCTTACTGCACTACGAATTTTGCCAGGCAATGGAGCCTCAAGCCTACTCTCCCTAAGAGTCTGAAGCAACCAATGCGGGACTGTTTTGGCTGTGTGTATCTCTTGAATTTCTTGCCTGACAACTTCATCCACACCCTGAGGTTGTACTAATTCAGCTGGGGGCTGAATCTGTACATGTGGATCTGGCGGAGGTTGCTGTAAATTCTGAGTTTCAACGGGGGAACCAAATGCTATAGGAAGCATCCCCTCAAATACATCATCTGAAGAGGTTGGAATCTGAAATTCAGCATGTGTATGTGCTGAATTTTCAGAGAATATAACATCTCTAACAAAAATCTTGCGTGTAGCAGGATTGTAGGGACGATAGCCTTTGCTTTGTGAACTATATCCCACAAAAATGCATTTGAGTGCCTTGTCTGACAACTTGTGTCTGAACTCCACAGGCACGTGGGCATATGCAACACAACCAAAAACTCTGAAATGGTCCACTGAAGGCTTTTTCCCATGCCATGCCTCATAGGAAGTGATTGTCTTCAAAGCCTTTGTAGGAGCCTGATTTAAAATATAGTTGACATACATGAGGCCTTCCAGCCAAAATCTGTGAGGCAACTTCTTACTTGTGAGCATGCATCTATCCATTTCCATGGCGGTGCGATTCTTCCGCTCAGCTTTGCCATTCTGTTGAGGTGTAAGCCTCACTGTAAGCTGATGCATGATGCCTTTTTCTTTCAAAAATGTCTCAAATTCATGAGACATATACTGCCCCCCTCGATCTGTGCGAAGTGTTTGTACCTTGAGTCCTGTCTCATTCTCAACCATAGCCACAAAGTGTTTGAAATGCATAAACACTTCTGATTTTACCTTGAGACCATAGACCCAAGTGTAGTTGGTAAAGTCATCTATGAATGTAACAAAATAGAGATAACCCCCAAAAGCAGGTGTCCTCATGGGACCATAGACATCACTGTGAATAAGTTGTAATTTCCGTGTAGCTTTCAATGCACCATCCTTTTTGAAGGGAAGTCTATGCATTTTGCCAAGAATGCAGCCTTCACATGCATGAGGAGGAGACTTCAAAGGAGGCAATGCATCAACCATATCATGCCTCTGAAGTGTCATTAAGCTGCCATAGTTCATGTGCCCATACTTGGCATGCCATAACTCCGCATTCTGCATCGCAGCAGTGGGAGTGCTAACGGATAATGCAAGATGGGATCTTTTTTCATATAGATCAAGCTGAAAAAGACCCCGATACAAAGCGCCAGACAACATCAAAGCATAGTCATCTTCTTTGTCTTTGACTGCACACTTGTCATCATCAAAAACAACCTGAAATCCTCCTCTATTGAGTGAGGACACTCAAAGTACTTTCTTCTTTATCCCTGGCACATAGAGTACATCTGAAATTCTGAAATCTGTGCCATCAATGGATGTGAGAATAATGTCTTCCACTCCACACATTGGAATAATAAGAATTATTCGCACAAGTTACCTTTTTCTTGGTAGGTGAAGAATGCAGAGTTACAAACAGACTTTTCTTGGAAGTGATGTGCTTTGAAGTACCACTGTCAAAATACCAAGTATGTAGTGTCTCATCAATACTAAAAGAGCATTCATCCTTTGAAGGATCATAGCTGCAAGTCAAGAAAGCATATGGGTCATCATCATGAGTGGTTGTAATATCAGAGCTACCCACTGAAAAATCTGAAGTGCAAGACAGAAAGGCATAGTGCTCTTCGACCAAGTTGGCTGCAACATCTCCTCCATCATGAGAATATGGAACTAATGCATCTGATACAGCCATACCGGAATCCCTTTTCTTCTCTTTGGCTATGCGCTTTTTGCACTCTCCAATATAATGACCTGGCTTTTTGCAATAATGATAGATGCCCTTCTTTTTATGCTTATTTGTATCACCCTTTGCCTTATAAGAAGGCTGTCTAGAATCAGCTTTATGCTGATGTGTGGGCTGATTGGCATGTGGCTTTTGTTGCCCTTTACCCTTGGGCTTGAACTTGGAGAGCATAGCATGCTCGCCAGCCCGGGTTGCCATATTTCTGCGAGTTTGTTTCTCCTGCAACAGAAGTCCTACCAACTCGTGAAAGGAGAGAGGATTGCTGCCCCCCCTCAATGACAAATTCAGCGAGGTGTGAAAACCAAGATAGGACTCATGAAGAGAGTTCGGAGTGGTGGTGATCATCTCTGAATCCAGAATGACTTCATCAATATTCAGCAATTGTTCCTTGAGGTCCTGAAGCTTTGTGAGGTGAGAATTCATGGAATCTCCCTCCTCTATATGTGTATGGGAAAGTTCTCGCTTCAGAAAGGAAACCCTGGCATCATTTCTTGCTGCAAACATACTCTCTAGTATTTCCCAAGCTGCGATAGATGTCTTGCATGACCGAATATGAGGTATAATGAACCTCTTGACAGAAAGAGAAATTACTGAAAGAGCTTGTGCATCTCTAGAGTCCCATCTTTTTTGCTTTGCTATGGGAGCTCCTGGAGCGGCTGCTCCAATCACCTGTGCTATATTTGTACCTCTACCCCTGCCTCCAGCTGTAGGAGTGACAGGTGTAGTCGCTGTATCTGGTCTTCCTTCATCTCCATTGACATAATCCCAAAGATGTCTGCCAACCAAGATATTGCGAACCATGAAACTCCACAAGGAGTAGTTGGTGCCATCCAACTTATCCTCCTGTGTAAGAACCCTGAATACCTCATTTGAGTTGTTATGAGCCATTTACACCAGATAATCTCAAAAAATACAGCAGACTGACCAAGTGAAATCCCTTCCTGGGATATAAAATGCATGAGTAAAATCTGCAAAGAAAAATATGCCCACAGTGACAAATACTGTCACAGCCTGTCAACGGCTCAAAATTCACCACAATGCTCTACTCAATGCCCAGAAATTTGCAAATAGAATCTGCAAAAAGTGGCAAAAGTCTGCAAATTGACTCACACTGAGTCCAAAACTGTTTGCAAACTTCCAAAATGCTCTTTTACCTGCAAAATTGCAACCCAAATGCAAAAGCCCCAATTTCTTGTGAGAAATTGCATACAAAAGAGGGTAGATGATCTAAAAGCCCCAAATGTTGCACAAATTGCACTCTGCTTGCAAAAGCCCCAAATTTCACTGCAAAATTGCAGTGTAATTGCAAAAGCCCCAAATTTTTGGACAACCTGCAAACCAACTGCAATGTCTGCCCACAAAGACAGAATGCCCCAAATCCTCTGCAAGATCTAAGCCAAACAATGGCTATCTGCAAACAATGCTTGCCAAAAAACCAACTGCTAGCGTACCTGCAAGAATAAAACCTGCACAGAAGTGCGGACGCCAACGAAGAGTACAACAGCTTGCAAAATGTACATAAATCCTTGTGTACGGATTTGCAGCAACCTGTACGGAGTACGGACAACCAACGCTGGACAACCAACGCTGTCAGGTACGAAATGGCGACATGCAGTACAGACGATTGCGTATGGAACGCCTGTGTACGGGCGCCTGTGTACGGATGTCTGTGTAAAGACGCCTGTGTACGGATGTACGTGTACGGACGGTGCAGTACGCCACAGGGCACCTGGCAGTACGGAACAGACATTACGGACTGTCAGTTCGTATGTCGTACGACGCTGTACGGACACTGATGGCGGCGATGTACGGACACTGTACGGGCTGGCGCAGATGTACAGAATGCTGGCGGGCTAATTGATGGTACAAACTGTACGGGTTAGCGCGAATGTATGGAATCAGTCCGTACAGATTGTACGGACGGGCTGGAGAGATGCGAATAGCGTGCTGGGAGTAGGAGGAGCTTGCGGGCAAGGGGTAGGGAGCTGGGCAGGAAGCTTGGAGCAGGGTCTTGTTGCTTTGATACCAAATGTTAGAAATAGAGAGTGAGAGAGCAAGAGAGCTGAACGTTTAGTTTGCAATAGAAAGAGTGAAGTAGTGCAACAAGAGGGAAAGGTCTTGTCTAAGTGACAAAACCTTATCCTTCACTAACCGTAGTTAGTGAACTAACTGTGGTTAGGGGGGAAAACCTCAAATGAGGGAAAAGTGCCCCTAACATTACTTTACATTGGTCACTGCTAGAATATAATAATAATTCTAACACAAACGCCCACTCATCCTAAGCCAAGTTTGCTATCTCATGAGAGTGACAGTGAGGAGCATTTTGCAATTGCAATACCTTGCTGCTGTTTTTTCTTTTCCGAAGCAATGCGCTTTCGACATTAGAGATGTCGTGGACGGGCTTCCTGCAATAATTACAGTGCTTCTTCTATCAACAGGAGAAGAAGATGATAAGATAGCAGATGAAGGTTTGGGCTTGCTGTAACCCCCCCCCCCCCTCCCTTTGTCTTCCTCCTTGTGATTGGTGGCAAAGGCCTAATCTGCATGAGTAGAAGTAGCCCTGTTTCTATTTTGACGACTTTGCTTCTCCTCCAGGAGCAGGAAAACAATCGGATCAAAAGAATAGTGGTTGAGGTTAGCCTCAATGTCATAGCAAATCCCTAGTATGAGTCAGGGAGCCCATCAAGTGTTGTAGACACCACCTGTGAATCTAGGACAATCTCATTAACATTGATGAGCTGCTCTAAATTCCTTAATTTGTGTGAGGCAGGCATCCATGCTTTGAACACCATTGAGCTGCCTGCACAAATAGGCAACCTTGTTCCAAATCTAATATAGGTTGGCCAAAGTGTCCCATGCAATTTTGGCTATCTTGCAAGACTGAATGTGAGGCATAATTTCCCTCTTGCTATTCATAGCAATCATTGCATGTGCCTGTGTGTTCGGGTAGCTTCCTACCGCGGCAAGCATTGTAGGAGCACTGGTAAATGAGGAAGTGGTATAGCACCACCTGTAGTGGCTATGGTGGCAGCAGGTGCCTATACTAGAGAGACAGGTCTAGAGACAATCTCTAGATACCAACAGGTGGCCACAAGAGACAATATTTGGATACCAACAGGTGGCCACTAAGTATTATCAAGAGACAATATTTGGATACCAACAGGTGGCCACCAAGTATTATCAAGTGTGTTCTTAAAAGGCTGTCCCCCCAAATGTTGTCAATAAGCTATCTAGCAAAAATCTATCCAAGAGAACACTGGCCTGCAAAAGTGACCTTCCCAAATCAAAGGAAAAATGTCCTACAAATTTGTCCAATGTAAATATGAGCTGAATCCGTCCACAAATAGTGGCTAGAAATCCCCGAGGCAAGAGGAGGGCACAAGATAGAAAAGCCCAGGACAAACTATCCAAATTTCAAATTGGGTTGTACCAAGCGAATGCCGATGCCAAAAGCCCAAATTCTGAGAGGGCAATATGCCAAAAAGAGGACAAATGGAAAAAACCCCTAATTTCTGTTGTAATATTACAAGGGGGACTCAATGTGCTATAATTCTAGCCCATTTTAATGCTCTTGGATCCAAATGTCTTCAATAAATTACCCCTTGCGTCAAAAATCCCCAAAATCTGCCAAAATTAAACTGCTAAATATAGCAAAATGTCTGCAATCTCACTCAAACTGAGTGAAAAAGTGCATTGCATCAGGGGAAAGTGCATTGCATCAGGGGTTACCACCTCGGATCACTTCTGATAGTTTTTATGAGTGTTGAGGCTCATGTTACAAATCTGCCAAAAGCCTTGTCCTTTGCAAAATTGAAGCCCACTGCGAAAAGTCTCATCTCTAAAGGGCAAATTGCAACAAAAGAGGGAAAATTGAGGAAAAGTTTCAAAAATTGTCTGCGAATTGGCAATCTGATTGCAAAATATTGGCAATATATATAGAATGCCCCAAATTTTATTGTTGCAATCAAATGTGCTTGCATGGCAGCCAGTTGTACAACCTGCACATAGGACAAAAAATTGTTGATGCAGTTGTATGGTAATTGTATGGACAACCTCCGCCGTTGGTCTAGAAACGTGATTGTACGACAGGCTACAAATCTATAAACAGCAGGGTTGACACTGTACGACCAATATGTACAGCTGTACAACACTGTTGCGCATGTTTGGACTAAGCAATCGTCAAGACAAAGGACAACAAAGGATTGAATCAGCTTGACGCCTCGGCCTTGGCGGTGGTGTGGATGGCAATTGCGACAACGTTACTCCAAAAACGTCATTGATGAACGGAGGGCAGTTTAGAGGCCCGAAAAGGTGAAGTGTGTGATGGATCATGCAAAACTCATCAGTTTGAGGAATGCGATCTGCGACATCATATGCGGTCATCTTGATCCATTCTTGCGAGCTGCCACAGAATCGATGATCGTGATTTCTTTCCGTGTTGCAATGGAACCCGATGGTTCCACACTTCGCGAAGCTTACACTCAATAGGAGCAACTCGTATGGAAGTTCTTGCAAATTGTACGACAAGTGTAGATTTCTGACATTGATTGTACGGAAACTACATGGAAGGTTTTACAATGTAGGTACAGTAGGCATTGATTTCTGATGCTAATTGTACGGCCAACGTATGGAAGCTTGCACACTGATTGTACGGACAGGTTGCGTGTTGAAGCCTGCATGTTGAACTACAGTTGCGATGAAGGGTAGCGTGGGAACTTGAGCGTGGCGGTGCTTGGAGCTTGGAGCTTGAGCTTGGTGCATGCAAGGAGAGCAGGAAGGATCACCTTGGTTTAATATCACTATTGGGTGGAAGGAGCAATGGAATGCAAGGAGGCAAACAACAACTAAGAGAACACGAAGTACTTGCAAATGGATAATGAAGAAATTACATGTGGTGGCCTATTAGGTTCCAAAGTCAACAAAGAGTTGATGAATGAAGTCAACTTGGGGGTTGACTGAAGCAAAAAATGGCCTACAAGGCTAAACCAGGGATAAGTACTAATAGATTTAGCTAACAGGATCTTCTCAGAGGTCAGTACTTGTCTTATTGTGTGTATGTTTTGCGAATAGTGCGCTTTATAACATCGAGGTATACAACGTTTTGTGATGCGGAGTAATTTAAATGAAAGGGCAAGTAGCCAATAATGATGTCATTGTGTTGTTCGACTTGGCGTTAACACATAATGTAATTAACTCTAAGCTTGTGAGAAGGATGAAACTAAAAACTAGCCTATGTGACTACACGTATGTAGTCAAACTTGGCTAATGGAAGTTCTACTGAAGTGTGGGACCAAAGGGTTACAGTTAGAGCTTCGAATTTAGAACTATGTGGATATAGCCTTGCAAAAGACATGACATTCTAAGAAGAATCTAGCTATTGCCACTTCTCTACGTCATTTACAAGGTTCCGAGGCTTTTTTATCACCTACAAACATATTGGTGTCATTGTCATCGTCGTAGTATATGTGTAGCTTAAGACCTTGGGTTGTATTTCGATAAGAAACATAGACTCAAGTATGTAAAGTGGATGTCGTGCATGCTTGTTTGATAGAATCATTCATCAGACTTTCACGTTTAAGGTTAAGAAGGAGGTTCCAGGGTTTAGAAGGAGACTCCATGGTTAGAAGGAGGTTCGAGGGTTTAGAATAGAGTACACGGTGAGAACTTGTCTCCCTCATAGATGCTGAAAGATAAGGGTTGAGAGCTAATCTAGGAGTATAAGGGTTCAAGTGAAGCATAGATGTGGGCGAGAGGGAATGTGGAACAACAAAGGGGTTGGAGGAGAGATAAGAGAAAGAGAGGAGGAGAGAGAAAGGAAAAGTTGCAAGGTAAGAGAATGGGGGAGTGGGAGACAAGCGTAGGACATGCTGTTGGATGTTGATAGTGCAATGGAGCATGGACACTTGGAGATAGTTGCATAAGAACACGAAAATTGAATTGAGCACAATGCCACAAAGAGTGTGGGCTTAATTTTATCGTGAGATATTTATACAAGTTTGGAGATCTTCTCTCTTTGCATGTAAGAACTACAGGACTCTCTCTCTCTCTCTCTCTCTCTCTCTCTCTCTACCTGTAGGATGCACATATAGGAATCGCATGTAAGATGTGCATGTGGGAGTTGCATGTAGAATGCGCATGTAGGATTCCTAAGAGATTGTTCCTAGGCTCTTGTAAGTACAAGCGGAGCTTTGTTGCTACTCTACACATAGAGTTTGTGCTACTTGAGTCCTTGTTGATACATGGTTAACATACCCTTGAACCGGTTTCATTACCCATCCTCGGGTTATGTCTTATTGTGATCATGGAGTTGCAAGCCATGCACGTAACACAATGGCTGTGGAACTTGAGGTGCGCTAGTCGATCATGTTCCAATGCCTTTGCACCATAGAGTGCTACTCAGTTTCTAGAAAGCCTGTATCAACCATCTGTTCAAAGAGACATATGTGGCAATCTTCTAAGAAGATGACTCTTTAATAGAGTCTACTTCTTATTTGAGCATCGATTCGGTCATTGGGTTTGAAACTTAGTGTGGACAGATGACGGTCGATGTGGAGCGAAACCTCAGGAATGAATTCCAAGGTTTTACAAAAGATAGTACCCTATCGTAGGATGTGGTCAATGCTGCTTCGCATACGTTGTTCATGTTGCTGAAGCGCTCGTATCAATGTGCCTCTACTCCAAAGTATGGCTCGATCAGTGGCCAGTTAATGGTACGATCGTCACCTAAGGTGTGTATGTTGGCATCCCAACAGCGCTGGCATGGTACTACATAGAGCTTGGGATGGGTTTAGAGGCATGGAGATGCACGGATGTATTCGTTCAAGAAGGCATTATCAAAGAGTTTGGGTCGCCTCGAGTCAGGTTAGGGATCCAACTCAGGCTTCATAATCCGATATATTTTTTAGGGTCCATCCGTTACGAGTCTTCATATCCGGGTATTTGTCCTAGAATTTCTTGATGGGGTTATTATAGAATTGGGATTACATCATAATGATCCCCATCTTAGTTGTAATCAGACATGGGAATATGATTAGGATCATCTAGGTCTTGATATTCAAAATCAAATATCATGTCCATTGCTATTGATGGCATCTCAAGTGTGACAGAGGTGATTGCAGTACATGGAGAGAAGCTGGAGACATGGGTGAACAATATGGAAGGGAGTTAATAGTGGGAGGGGTATATGAGGGGAGTGAAAGGAGGACTGAGAAAATGGATTGAGCAACTTGATAGCCCTTGGTGGTAGGATTAGCAATAGATGGAAAGAAGGTAGGAGTGAGGGGCTGGTAAGTCTGAGAGTATTGGGTAAGGTGGAAGTGGTGAGAGGCATGAGCGAAGAGGCAGTGAAGGGAAAAGAGATTTGATTGGAGCTTGGGAAAGGTTAAGAGGGTGGTAGCAGCAAGGGGGAGTGAGGTTGGGAGATTGACATAGAGAGTCGTGAGATATGGCAAGCTAGAGGTGAATAGGCCGAGTAATTTTTCAACATGTCTTTTTCTTGGTGAGACGGGACCTTAGCTTCAAAGGGGGGATGTTGGAGATGTCATGCCCTATGGATAAGTTTGAGGGCTGGAGTGGAGGAAGCAAACCACCGATGACCCTGAGGGGAGGACTGCCCATGAGGCAAACACATGCAACGAAAGCATCGGTCCTAAGTGTAGTAAACCCTACATGGATGGACATGGAGAAGATATTTCTTTCATCTTCCGTCAAGTCATGACAAATTCTACGCAAAACTTTTGTCCCCATCGAACATTCCCATTTCATGGTTGGGTAAGTAGAGAGTATCTTGAGCAAGACGTACTTTCATTGGATTAGTGCACGTCCTCTGAGATGATCTTCTACTTGTAGGGGTGCCACGAGCTCTTTACCCATGCACTGTAATGAGACTTCATTTATTGTTTCATCCATTGCGTTACTGGTCTGGGCTAGCAATTGGAGTTCTAGCTTTGAGATTGTAACTTTGTGGGAGTGCAGCTCCATAAAGTTCTTCTTGAGAACCCTTAAGCTTATTCATCTGTAAGTTGATCCGTTCTTGGATTTGAATGGGCTCATTAGTACTCGACCCTTGCTCCAAGACTTGGTTTTGAACAGTGATTGTCTGTAAATTCATGTCAATTCGTTCCTTTAGTAGGAGACATTCCGTCCCGAGTTCCTAAACATGGAAAGTGCAGTTTGCCAGAGTCTGTTTCAACTCTGCAAGCATATGCGTTCCCTAGCCAACTGTAACATATTTTGTTGCTGTTGCCCAATCAGGAACATATCTTAGCACTAAAGGAGAAGGCTAATAAAAAAATAGTCCACATTCTCTTCATTTAAGCTACAATTGCTTGTGGAGACTACACGATTTCATTTTAGTCTCTCCCAAGCATCCAAGTGAAAAAAATTTAGACCATCTAGCTAATAGGGCAACACACTCCTTAAGATAGTGTCATGGGGACGTGAATTTCTAATTTTTAGGAAGTTACGGTGATTGACCTAGCCTAAACTAATTAAAATTGTAAAGGACACTTCAGTGCAATTAATTCCATGGGCCAAGGCAAGGGACTGAATGTTAGAGAGGGGTAAAAATCCCGCTGCTAAAAATAGCTCAGGGGGCCATGTTTAGCAAGTTGGCTTGAGGAGCAAACAAAAAAGGGCAAAATTGGCTTTGAGACAGTTTTTTGGACCACAGAAGAAGAGGGAGGGGCACGTCACAAGCTGGAAAAGTGCTCCAGGGCTATTCTATCACATCGTCTTGCTGATTTTCGACTACCAATGTAACAGGGGCAACTGTTAAACTTACTAAACTGTCATCAAAATAGCAGAAAGAACAGAAAAAGGTAAGAGGGGTAGGGTTAGAGACACTCTCATAAGAGAGGCATGGACTTTCAGCTCCATGGGCTGGCTAGCCATTGCTAGGGGAAGTCCTCCTTGGGATTGGATCAATCACCAAAAGAGAAAGAAAGAAAGAAAGTTTATTAAAGTCTTCGGAAGACCGATGGGTCTATGAGACCGTGAAAATCCTGATACAACAAGCTATGGTAGTGGAGCTACTAAACGAGCGTCCATACCAATGCAAAATGCAAAAATGCAAAATGACAGTACTAAGTCCTAAGTACAACATAGTCATGTCGATGGTCGACTATATATCAATCTGAGCATCGTCATCAATATCATCATCATCATCGACAGCAGCAAGATATCAGGATGGATGAGGTAGTGGAGGCATGAAGTCGGCAATAGAGTGCTGTCGGCCACTCAGAGGTGCGTTCCTGGCATGTCTCCTGGTCGTAGCTTTGCGTCTGACCAGGGCTACTGTGACCCCCGTCGGTCGGGCTCCGACTGTAAACAAGGAGGGGATGTCCCCAAGTGTGATCTGTGTGTCAACCCTCTGTCTGAGCTGTCGGGTCACAGGCTCCGGGTCACGGTCATGTCGAGGCCTCGTCTCGTGGGGGTCCATGTGATCTAGCTGAAAGAACTCCGTGATAGAGCTCTGAGAGGGATCAGCCGAGGAAGAAGTCTGCTCCTGTCTTCGTGCTCGGAGTATCCTCTCACGGTGTCTAAGTGCCTCATGAATGAAACCTGCTAAATACTTTGGTCTGGGTAGGAGAGGAAACAGGCCAAAATCCCATAACTATCCCTGAAGAGGCAGTGGAAATGCCCTCGGATCTCATAGTACACAGGACACCTGAAGATGAAATGCTCCTCTGTCTCAACCTCCTGCATGTCACACAGTGTGCATATGCGCCTCTCCCTAGGTAGTCGCTCTGCTCTGCCGCTCTCGATGCGGAGTCTGTGTGAAGAGACCCAAAACTACCCAAGAGAGATTCTCAGCGAGTGGGGTAGGTGAATCTGCGTGTATCCAGGTGGGTCAATGAAACCCTGTAGGCTCCGCTGTGATATGTAAGAAGTGATCTCTGTAGAAGCTAAGCTTCACTAGGAGTTCACTCGGTCCCAACCAGGTCCGAAATGTGTGTAGCTGTAGTAGATCCTCACGGATAACCTGGTTGACCTCGTGTGATAAGAGGGGAGAAAACGGAGCATCCATGCTGTACTGGAAGGGAGACCTAGTCTATCCATGTGGAGCCCCAATCGCTCAAACCATCTCTCTGTACATGCATATTAGCACCTCTGGTCTCCTCGTGCTGCAAGTGCCATAGAAGAGGATAGAGCTATCCATGGTAGCCTGCTACCCCCCGAGGTATAATCCCCATATTCTCTAACTCGGTATGATACGTGATGACTTGAAATGCAGCATCTAGCTGTAAAGGGAGTGACCCAAATGAATGATCTGGTGAGGAACATATGACTTACCACGAATCATCCGTGATAACATGAGAACCTGTAGCTGCTCCACACGGGCCCACTCTATATTCGACAAGTCTGGCTCCCAACAAGGGCTGCCGTACATCCCCGCTGGTCGAACCAAGGAGTCAAAAAGCAACCCCTTGGTGCGTGGATCCTGAAAGTGCGAGCGGAAGCACTGCCCCTCAAGTCTGGCCAATGAAACATACCCTCTACTCAAGCGTGCCTGCATCGTGAGTCTCATAGTGAAGCTGGGTCCAGAGAAGATAACCCCAAGATAAGTGTATGATGAAACTATCTCAGTAGATGACCCCGCAAATGTGAACTGCTCCTGACGCATGATGGCTCGAGATGTATTGAAGATGATGACCTTGGTTTTACCCAGGTTGACCTTCAAATCATGAGACTCACAAAAGGACTGTAGTGCGTCTAGGTGTCTCTGAAGCCCCTCTGCTGAGGAAGACAAGAGAGCCATGTCATCTGTGTACAGCAAAATCTGGATCAGCGTGCCTGCAAGAGAGCAACCTACACCCCCTGTGTCTGCATCACTGTCTCAAGCTCGTCAATGGGCCAAACAAGGTAGGCGACAAAGGACACCCTTGTTTGATCCCGATGGTGCTCATGATCTCGTTTGTCCATCCGGATCCTGCTCGAACTCTGCCTGAAACTCTCTCGTAAAGTGCCATGACAGCCCAGATGATCTCTTGGTCATAACTCAAGTCCTGTAGGCGCCGTATGAGGTGGGCTCTCGGAACCGTGTCAAATGCCTTGCGGAAATCCACAAAGCAACAATAAACCCTCTGCTTCCGTGACCTCGCCTCCTCGATGATACATATGAGCGTGAGAATGTGGTCCATGGTTCCATGATCACGTCGGAATCCGGTCTGTCTTGCTGCTCTAAGTCCTCAATACTTTGCAAGTCTGCTAACCTTGGAGTCAAGTACTGATGCATAAATCTTGGACATGACATGTCCAATCATAATGGTGTTGTAGTTCTCCGGGCTCATGGGATCCCCTGTCTTGTGGATGGGTGAGATAGTGTTAATGGTCCAAGTGTGTGGAAATCCCAAACAAATAGCTTTATTAAAAAGCTTTGCTAAGATCGGGGCTAGGAAGTTAATCCCATATGCAATGAACTCAGTGCATAGCCCCTCATGATCCTTCGCTCGGCCATTATGAAGTTTCATTACATCATCCTTTACCCCTCCTCTAGTGAAGAGGGTGCAGGATGTGGGACGAGGCATGTGTGAGGTTAGGGACTGGCTGATTTGGGATGTCATAAAGTGCTTGCTTGAGATCCGCTCCAGACAGATTCGCCTTGTTGCTTGTTGCTGTTTCAGGGTTCCTAGAGCCTTTAGATTAGTCGATTGCATCGTGGAAGCTCTCCTAGTGCCTCAGAATCTTCAGATCCTATTGCCTTGTTGCAGCTAGCCTTTCTGTGTGCTAGGAACAGCCAAGGTTGGTTGTTTGGCCGGTCTTTGTCTTGCCAGGACTCGCGTGAAGGGTATTAGAGCTGCTAGGATAGACTTGGCTGATTTCTTTCTTGCCAAGACTCCCTTGAAAGGTATCAAAGTTGCCAAGTTAGAACTATCAACCAGAATCGGAAGAAAGGCTGCCATGGGATATTACACTAGACTAGGATGCCTTTTTGTGATTGCATAGTAGGATGGAAGTGCCTGTGAACGGATTATTCCATCGGCTGATTTCAGGTTGATGTACAGCGGTGCTTTTCTTGTATTTGGATGCCTTATGAAGAAATGATAAAGAAATATCGAAAGGGGCAATCTGGGGGCAATCTAGCTCCTTGTGTTTATTCTGTGATTATTTGTTGGCTGTTATTATTTTCTGGTTCGCTGTAATAATTCTTTAAGCAGCTGAAATTATGGTATTGCTGGTTATTAATTGTTCACCGCCCTCTGGTGTTGCCAAAGGCTGGTTTCAGATAGAAAGAATTTCTCGCAGTATCAGTAGTCTGATTGGAAAGATTCACTTCCTTTGCTTGAATTTGGTTACGATAGTGCTAAGCATTCTCCAGAGTGCTGTTAGAAACTCAGTACAAAAACCTTTGTATAAATGGATGCTCAAGTATGTGTGGGGGTGTGGATTTGTATGTGTGAGAGCATATGTTTATACTATCACTGTTGGGCGTTGATGACATGAGGGGGATGTCATAGTAGCTAGTCGCTGCTATGCGTGATGTAGTTTATGGTTTCAACCTTATGAGTGACTATCATGAGATTGAAACTGCACACTGTGTTGTGTTTTTAGAGGATGAGTTTGGTCATGTTCTTGGATATATGCTTGCGCCGTATTAGTAGACATGCAAATTTCACCTTGTGAAGTTTTGTCCATGTTGCGGCCTCCTAATATTGCGATAACTTCTTTTTATCTTAAGTGGTGTGTTGCCCTAGTAGCTAGATGGTCTAAGCTTTTTTTTGCTTGGACGATCGTTTGGAAGAGACAAAAATGAAATCGTATAGTCTTCACAAGCAGTTGTAGCTTGAATGAAGAGAATGTGGACTACTTTTGATTAGCCTTCTCCTTTAGTGCTAGCCTTTGTCACAACTCTTCACCTCTGGAGTGCCGACAGAAACTCCCGTATGAAGACATTTGTATAAATGGATGCTCAAGTGTGTGTGTGTGTGTGTGTGTGTGTGCGTGTGTGTGGATTTGTATACGTGAGAGCATATGTTATATTGTGGTTTACACCCACGGTTGGGCACTGATGACATAGTGGGGATTCCATACTAGCTAGTCCTTGCTATGCGTAATGGAGTTTATGGTTTCAACCTTATGAGTGACTATCATGAGATTGAAATTGTACTGTGTGTGTTTTTAGAGAATGAGTTTGGTCATGTTAATGGATTTATCTAGGTATATGCCTTAGGCAGACATAAGCTCTCAGCATATCTTTCAAAGTTTGTCCATCCAATTTCGGATGATCAGCAGAACTCATGCTGAGTTGAGTCTGGAATTTAGCCCGCCAGAAATGCCTAGTAAACTTAGCATCTTTGTTACTGACTATTTAAGCTGGTAAGCCATATGTGCTAAATAGCTTCTCAACAAACAAATAAGCAAGCTGACTGGCTGTAATAATCTCTCTTGTAGGTATGAATCTAGCCAATTTTGTGACTCGGTTAACAATTACCGGAATTGCACCATGCCCATGAGAGGTTTGTGGTAAGCCTACCACAAAATCCGTGGAAATACTTTGCCATTTGTTCTTAGGTATTGACAAAGGATGCAACAATTCACCTCGTCTTAAGCGCTTAATTTTATTGACTTTCTCTCTCACCTCGGCTACACAGACCTTACTTTTTCAAAAAAGCAGGCCATTTCAAATACCAAGAGGGGCAATACTTAACAATTTTATCAATGCTTCTCTTATATAGAAGCTGAGCATCCCAACTGTTCCTAGTAGCCACCGCTATGTGGTTAATCTCGTGGATGGAGCTACATAGTCAAAGAGATGTTCCAGATCTTTGATGGAGATTCACGATTATTGAGAGGCACTGTCTTTCGATGTTATGAGATTAAATAGGGTTGACATTTTAATTGGGATGGAGTGGTTCTTTGCTAAGAACCCTTCTGTAAATATCAGAATCATGTGATTCGATTTCAAGTTAATGAAAATTCAATTGCTCTTCTTGGACCTATGGTAAAGGTGGCCTCACAACTTGATTTGAACTCGCATGTGTCTACTAATCAATATTTTTGTTCTGCTTTGGAAACATATCAATTGTTGCAATTTTGAGAATGTGAAGCTCTGTGCTAAGGAAAGCAAAAATAGAGTTTTTAAAACATGAACCCACATACCTCGGACATGTCATTTCGATAAATGGTGTTCATATTGACTATAAGAAAATAAAAAAGGTATGTGAATGAGAACAATTACCGAGGTCAAATCCGTTCTAGGATTTGTGAAATTCTTCTAGACTCCTAAGATAGCATTACCCCTCTTAGACTTATCTAAAGGGGTGAAGAAAGAAGGCAAAGGCCTCAAGTCTAGTGTTAAAAATTGTTAATGTTCAAAAACCATTTGTCCTAGAAATTGATGCAAGTGGCATTGCGGTAGGGGTGGTTCTTCTTCAAGAGGGAAGGTTAGTAGCCTTTGAAAGCAAGAAGCTTTCTCCCTCTCAACGTAATTGGCCAACTCACAAACAAGAGTTATACACTGTTTTTCATGCTTTGAAAGCATGGAGGCATTACTTGTATTGTTCAGAGTTTTATGTGGATGTGAACCATGGTACTTTGAAGTATTTTTATAATCAGACTGACTTGAGTGGCCGCCCATCTAGGTGGATAGAGCTCATGCAGGAGTTTAATATGAAGATTCAGTACAGAAGAGGGAAGGAGAATAAGATTGCTGATGCGTTGTCATGTATTATGCAATAATATGAGTTTCACGGGATAAGGGAAACTTGGAAAGTGGATGGGTTTGTCCAAAGCCTTTGGTCGAAGGCTATTGTGATTAAACCCAAGGTTAATAGACGACCTGGCATCCAAAAAAGGCCAAACTTATGCAAGATATATTATGTGGATGGTATCATAAAGCATAGTGGCAAGCTAGTTATACCTAGTCAAAATGATCTTAGGTAGAGTGTCATTCGACAGTGCCATGATAACCCGTACGCGGGACATCCAGGTGCCGAGGAGATCTATGATCTCTTGAAGCCAGATTTCTTTTGGCCAAAAGTGAAAAAGCGTATTCATGAATATTTGGCATGGTGTTTCTATTGTCAAGTAAGACAGAACAGATTAAGCCACTTGGCTTTTTACATGACACAAGGTGGTTGACCGTCTTACCAAGATGAGTCACTTCGTTCTAACTAGGGAGTCTATTAGTGCCTTGTGAGTAGTGAAATTCGTATTACAATATTTCGATGCATAGTGTCAAACATGGATACTATATTTACCGGTCATTTTTGGACTGTAGTGTTTTAGGCACTAAGAATTGAGTTGGGAATGAGTAGTAGGGATCAATCTTGAAACGGATGGTTAGATAGAGAGAGTCAACCAGACCATAGAAGATATGCTGAGAGCATATGTATCATTGAGGCAACATACATGTGTAGGAATGAGTCCATTTGAGTTGAACTATGATTATAGACCAACAAATTCAACTACAGTTGGAATACCTCAGAAAGCGCCTAGTGCCTTGAAGTGTGTTGTTTAGATGAGGGAGATGCTAGCACTTGCGAGGGCAAACATCCGCCAAGCTATGGATAGAGCTAAGGTTTATGCAGATGAAAATAGATCTTTCAGAGAATTTAAGAAAGGAGAAAAAGTTTTTCCCAGAGGTCGAGCTGCTAAGTTATCACCCCGATTCTGTGGGCAGTGGTTAATTTTAAAGAGAATAGGCGAGGTGGCCTATAGATTGGAATTACCATAGGATGTAAGGTGCACCCAATGTTTCATGTCTCTTGTTCAAAACAGTTTTTGCACCCAGATGACTCACTAATTGAGGGTATTGTTTTATTTCAAGAGATAGAGGATAATGCAGGACGCAAACCAACACGAATCCTAGATCGAGGAAGAACACAAGTACGCAATCATAAGATTCCCACGGTGCGCATGGCATGGTTTACTTTTGTATACTAGATGTAAAGAGCATTCCTAGATTTCATCATCGAGGACACTGATGCATGAAGAGGGACTCGTACAGGGGGCGAGCGATCTCTTCATAGCAGAATATAAACCTTCTATAGTAGCTCATGTGCCATGTAAAGCATTGTAAATCCCTTTGGGTTAATGAGCTTGATCTTATTGTAATTCGTGGAGATTCCATTCTTGGACACAACATGTTCTAAGATTACTCCATGCTTAACCCTAACACAACATTGGAAGGGTCGCTTGGCATTTCTCTTTTGAGGACTAACCATTGTAAAGAATTCGTTTTTGGCTTTATGTATATGGTCAAAGGGTTTTAATGTTAGGGTCGTGTGATTAGCATGGACTAGAGGGGTCTAAGGCCAAAGACCTAGGTGTCCCTATTTGTGAATTGTGCCTAGGGGTAAAAGAATTTTAATGTATCCCAAGAAGGGGTAAATGGGGACATCTAAATAGGGCTTTAAATAATGGACATGTGGCATCTAGACTTATCTAGGGAATCGGAGGCTTTGTAGAAATACATTAGGAAAATTGAGAGCTCATTTTGGGACCTTTTAGCCCAAAAGAAAAATAGCCTTCCACCAATCAGAGGAGGGCTTACGTAACGTAGGAAAAAATCACAAGGAGGAGAAAAAAAGGAAAAATTTTGAGCTTGTATTTAATAGGGATATATTTTTCATTTATTATATCTGACGTATGTGATTTTTAGTGCATAATTTGATGTTTCTGATATTGCCGGTGCGTCCGGAGCGAGCCAAAACCCCTAGAATGACTCTTGAAGCGCTGAGAGAGACCGAAAAAGGCCAAAAAAGGCTCCAAAAAAAACTGTATAGCAAACACGATTTGGCATGTTGGACAGGAAACAAGCTGTACAACATAACACGATTTGGCGAGTTAGACAGTGTCCAACTGGCCAAATTGTGTTCTGCTGTACAGCTTTTTCTCGGGGCTTTTTGGGCCTTTTCCGAGCCACTGTCTAACTGGCCAAATCGTGTTCTGCCGTATAGGTTTTTTCTGGGCCTTTTTAGGCCTTTTATGTGCCTCGGTGTCCATTCTCAGCATTTCAAAAGTCGTTTTGGGGGTTTTGGCCCACTCCGGATGCGCCAACGATGCCAGAGAAAATTATGCACCAGATTTTCAAAGAAGTTAAGTGGCACGTCTACTTAGAACACCTACCTTGTTAGTTTGCTTTTGATATAATTTATTTTTGAAGCAAAAAAAGAGAGAAATATAGCGATTTCTCTCAAGGCCCCAAAATAAGCTCTGAATTTCCTACTGACATGTGAACCTGAAATCGATATATGAATACAGAGCAAGGCTGGGAGGAGATTCACATGCAATCACACGTGATGTCTTTGTTTTGGTATAGAGTTCTTGGTTTGATCCTTTCAATTATTTTCTCTTTGCTATGCCTTATGAGGTGGACCGATTCTTCGTTAAGGTGGTTACCTCACTTGTATGGAATCTAATATCTTCAATTAGTGCCCTGTTTGTTTTGGTACAATGACATGACAACCTCCTCTTTGTTGGGAGGCTTTGGACTTAAGATTTTGACCATCCTTCTCTATGGGGCTCCTCAAAAGTGGTTGGGCTACCCCTCTTATAGGTAGTCAATGCAGTAGCAAAGCCCTCATAGCTGCGGGGGAAGCTTGTTGAGTAAAACTTATCGAAACTTTTCATCTCCAGGTCTTCACTTATGGAAGGTAACTAATCCCGTGTGACCTTGATCTTTGTGAGACATCCTCTACCTCACGTTAAGTGTGGAGATCTAGTTGCAAAGATTGTGTTTCATCTCTATGACATAAATTAGCTCATAGAACTGTTTGATAGTGCACTGATTTCTCCATTTGCATTCCTAAGTGGGTTTTGACAGTTCCTCAAGTTGTTAAATTTCTTGACGCAGGTGTTTTTGTCTTGAAATTGAGAGAGAGAGAGAGAGAGAGAGAGAAGGGGGGGGGGGGGGGGCATGGCTATCCTCTTAATGACATCCTATCATTTATTTTTTATTGACAGGTTGCAGTACACAAGCAAGAATCCTATGCATCTGAGGATTCTGGTCCTGGACGCATGAGAATTGAAGCATTGAAATGCGAGGGGGTGGTATTGATAGCTTCCTTACTTTGTGCCAGTATTCGGAATGTGAAACTTCCTCAAGCAAGAAGAGGGGCTGTCGAGTTACTTTACAAGTCTTGCCTTTACATAGATGATGATACTCATTTGCAACATGTTTTGCCATATGTGGTGGCACTGCTGTCTGATCCAGCAGCTATTGTCAGATGTGCTGCCTTGCAGACGGTTTGCAATGTATTGTCTTTAGTGCAGAATTTCCCTCCAAGTGATGCTAAGATATTTCCTGAGTATATTCTGCCTCTTTTGTCCATGCTTCCTGATGATCCAGAGGAGAGTGTTCGCATATGTTACGCTGATAATATTCATAAGATTGCAGAGACAGCATGCCGATTTTTAGAATGCTCCCAGTACATGACAGAATTAGGAGTATTGGATAAATCTATGCAGGCAGTCAGGGGACAAGGCATGAGGCTACCTAGTCCTGGCCCACAGCATCAAAATGGCAGATATGATCTAGAACTTTCCCAACTCCGAGAGACTATAGCTCGTGTCATACAGGAACTTGTTATGGGACAGAAGCAGACACCTACTATCAGAAGAGCATTGCTACAGCATGTCGGAAATTTGTGTGATTTTTTTGGTCAAAAGCAGTGCAATGATATTTTACTGCCAATACTTCCAGCCTTTCTTAATGATAGAGATGAGCAATTACGGGCTGTATTCTTTGAGCAGATAGTGCACGTCTGTCTATTTGTGGTACAGACTAGTGTGGAGGCTTATCTTTTACCTTATATTGAACAAGCCTTAAGTGATTTAGAAGAAACAGTCATAGTAAATGCATTGGAGTGCTTGGCAGCCTTGTGTGTAAACAAGTTATTGAGAAAAAGGGTTTTGCTAGGAGCAATGGAGCGCTCTGCCCCGCTTTTATGCCATCCAAGTCAGTGGGTCAAGAGGTCTGCCATTACTTTTGTGGCTTCAGCAGGGGCAAAACTAGAGCTTGTAGACTCTCATGCATTCTTGTTGCCGATACTTTCTCCATTCCTTAGGAGAGAGCCGGTTTCCTTATGCTCCGAGTCTGCTTTATTGGCATGTCTCAAGCCTCCCATGTCACGGGAAGTCTTCAACCGTGTGCTTAGTGATGTGATGCTATCACAGTCAACAAATGAAAGAGCAGACAGTAAAAATTCCAGTTTGTCGTCCAGAACCAAGCAGAGGCCAGGTGTGCAGCAGCTACAACCTAATGCGAGCTCAACAAAAGTTTCAAATGAGCGGCGGAGAGTTGAAAGAGAAGGCATCAATACAACTTCCACTGATTCAAGAATTTCCAAGGTTTCAACTGCAAAGTGGTCTCCTTTTCTCAGTCCTGTTTTACATCAGGACCGTCTGTTCACAGAGCTTGATGATGGGGAGAAAATGAAGGCCATGGAAGGCTATATCCGAAATCTTTCCAGCACGATGCAAAGCCGGATGCACAATTGGGAGATGGAAAACTCAGAGAAACTTCAGAACTCAGTCATCGGGATGAATGCAGGTGTTGGGGCAGGCGTTTATTCTAATTATGATGGCTCATCTGAGGGCATTCCTCTATATTCCGTACCCTTAAGTGAGAAGCGGGCTGAAAGTCAAACATCACTATCTTTTAGTGATGAGTGGAGTAGGATAATTGCTGTACGTCATGGTGCTCAACCTTTTCATATGGCTACCTTATCAGAGAGTCCATTTAGTACACCTATTGTATCTTCTCAGTGGACAGAGGGTCATTCTTCAATGCCAACTGGGATTGACTCTCGGAGACAGCCTGGAATGTCAGGGTCGTTTTCAACGAAATTGATGGGTGGGTCAGTTTATGGAGGCAGTTTAGCTGGCCAACGGAGAGTTTATGAAGTCATCAGGGATGTTAATGGCAGAGAAAGCGATCTTGGATATATGAGTTCCAGTCTATCCTGGCCTGTGGTTGCCAGCAGAGCCAAAGAGAGCGTTGGTCCAGAAATAAGCACGCCAGGATTTGTTTCATCTGCTGATCCGGGATCTGGAATAGTGCAGTCAACTGAGGGAAGCATTGGACAACCCTACTCTGCTTCATCTATGCCTGACAACCAATGGCGTCCTCGTGGGGTTCTGATTGCTCATCTGCAGGAGCATCAGCGTGCTGTGAATGAGGTTTCTGTATCACATGACAATTGCTTCTTTGTTAGTGCATCAGATGATGGGAGTGTAAAGATCTGGGACTGTAGAAGGCTAGAAAGCAATATTTCTTTTAGATCACGGCTTACATATTCTCTTCAAGTAGGGAGGGCTCTTCATGTGAGAACGGTTGGCACGGGGCCCCAAGTTGCTGTAGCATCAAGCAGTGGTGTGGTGCATGTTTTCTGTGTGGATTATGCTGCAAGAGTGGGTGGGAATTTTGAAAGGTACTCTGGATTAGCAGAGGTGAGAAAATTAGAATCTCAAGAGGGAGCAGTGCTATCACTGCAGAGCTACACCATGGATGGCCCGCCTATGCTGCTTTATACTACTCAACGCAATGGCATTCACTTATGGGATTTGAGAGCACAAAACAATGTATGGTCTATGAAGGCAAAACCTTCTCAAGGTTATATCTCTGCCACAGCAGTGGACTCTTGCTATAACTGGCTCATTACAGCAACCTCAAGGGGTGTGCTTACACTTTGGGACCTGAGGTTTCAGATCCCAGTGAACACCTGGCAGCATCCATCAAACTGTCATGTAGAGGGTATGTGTCCTCTACTATCTCAGTCAGATCCAACACTAGCCGTGAGTTCCCGTCCATTTGTATATGTTGCTGCCGGACGCGACGAGGTTGCTCTTTGGAATGCTGAAGATGGGAGTTGTCACCAGGTATCATCTGTGCTTTTAGGAACGATAGATTTGAAGTTTGTTGTTGTCTTAGATTTTGAATTGGTGCTATTGCAACTGAAAAGGAACTTGTGTTTTCATGTTTTTGAACATTAATATGAAGGTACTGCCTTGTATAATTCAGGTCCTGCGAATAGCATCTGATCCATCTGAAGTTTCTGAACCCCCTGCTGCTTTGGCACGGCCTAAAGTTGTTGTTCCTTCTGAATTAAAACGTAATGAAGGCTCTAAGAGAAGTGATTATAGGCTGGATGAGTTGAATGAGCCACCCCCACGGCTCACAGGCGCTCGTGCTTTGTTGATTTCCTCTAGTGGGACTGGCCTTCTTACTGGAGGGACAGACTGTAAAATCCGAATGTGGGATCGATTAAGGTTTGCTTTCCCTCCTTCTTAAGAACTCATCCAAAAGTTGAGATTGGAACCTACACCTATTGGAGAGACAATAAAACGTTTGGGTCAATATCAGTTTGGGATACACGTCGTACAGATGAATAGATTCTGGTTGCTATTTTATTCTGTGATGTATACAATGATAATTGCTTGATTTATTGTATCCTCATTACAGATCCCATATAATAGAAAGTTCATGTGCATAGCGTGCCAGCAAAATAAGCAATGAATTTCCCCCTTAAGTAAAGCAACAAAATCCAACCCTTATGTAGAGAGAATGCTGCTGGCGTTTGTAACATTTAAAACAACATGGAAGGGGCAATGCTTGCTTGCATGAAACAGGGGCAGCACTCTGATACAGGACATAAATAAGATGGCTGACAGTGGCACCCTGTCCAAAGCTCAATGTTATCGAATATCCTGATAGGTCATCTGACCTTGATAATGAAAGGGTTTAGGAGAAAGTGAAACATTAAAGAGAGAACATACTGCAATGTAGAGATCCCATACAATTGAGGAAGATCCAGTTTTAGCCACATGTAGTTAGCATCTTCATCCTTTACCTGAGATAACTCTCCTATATTGGATTCTTTTCATCGAAGCATTAGGGATGCCTTTGTGGCCTTGAGAGCCTTTTGGTGGGCTGATCACAAACATCGTGCAACCTTGCCATGTTCCTTGTACTCCTGAAAATATCATGGCCTATGAAGGCCTGAAAGTTACTGTGGTTCCAACCACATACTGTGACAGATTCACAATGCAACCATGAATAAAGCAGAAGCAAGTATTCACAATAGTAGCTTACAAAACTTGCAGGTCAAAGATTAATGAACAAGAGTAGATCTCTTTCTTTGTGAGATATGCTCGAAGGCAGGCTGAATTAAAAGATGTAAGTTTTGATGTGCTCTTCCAAGCCAAGCTCTCTAAGCATTGAGGTTGGTAGCGTTCACAAGTCCTCCAAGGCTTGAGAAATTGGAATTAGAGCACATGGATTGATAAAGCTCTACATCTCGGGTAGTGTGTCCATATCGAGATTGTTAAACCGCTCATCACCATCACGTGATCATATGTGCATGGCACTAACCTTATAGAGTGCTATAAAGGAAAGGGTTAAATCCCCTAACCCTAACCCTAACCCTAACCCTAAATGGGTTTGTATATATTCTATTTTTTCAACTAAATCTAGTGTACCATTAGTCATTTGTGGTGTGCTCTCTAGCTGTACCCTCTCTCCTCATCTCCACTCTTCTCCTCTCCCCTCTTCATATTTTGTCAATACTTAGCGCAACCCTCTCAGTCGTGGGACAAGAAAGACTTGTTGTGGACGACTTTGGAGTATCGCTGGAGAGGGAAGATTTAAACGGCCTTTTTTTGTCGGTCTAAACACATGTGCTTCCTTGCAAGCAGGCTAGTTCTACACAACAAATTAGATAGGGCTCTTTGCTGTTGAATTGGCGTGCAAGATGTTGCAAGGCTGCCCTAGTTGTCAGAGATAGAGGCTGAGGCATGAGAGGTCATTGATTGCGTGCAGCAGCCCCCAGCTATGCTGTGTTGTAGCTCTTTGGAGACAAGCTTTCCCTCAAACTAGAATGTCTATTCTGTCCCTATCTATCTCTCATAAGGAAACATGGACAGTTTCTCTCTCAATCTCAATTCTCACTCTTTCTCAAAAGGAATCACTCATGAACTTCTCACAAACTCTCGAAGGAGATGAACGGAATTGAACGGAATTTTTCTCTCACGAAAGAGAAAACTCGATCTCTCAAACTATCACTCTCTCTCATACTCTCTAATACGGATCGCAATGCCTCGACGGAAGGCAAGGATGCTCTGATACCATGACAAAATATGAAGAGGGGAGAGGAGAAGAGTGGAGATGAGGGGAGAGGACATAGCTAGAGAGCACACCACAAATGACTAACTGTACACTAGATTTAGTTGAAAATGTAGAATATATACAAACCCATTTAGGGTTAGGGCATCTAACGCTTTCCTTTATAGCACTCAGGGCACTAGGGCTGCCCACTAGGACCTTTCCTTTTTCTTTTTGTGGCTGGGGCAATGCAGTATTTCCTTTGGTCATACAACTGCTATGGGATGCACATTCGATCCAACAAGAGTTGTTGGCTTTAAGTTGCTGACCGATTGTTGTTGGCTTTAAGTTTGTAGATAGCACAATCTTGTTTGTGAAGGGTTCATACGGGAGGTATACTCTCTGACATTAGGTTCCATGATCAAGTGGAACAAGTTGGTTACTTTCTTCACAACGCTAGAGGAGTTTCAGGTTTGCGGGGCAGATGTTGGTTTTGGTTGGATTCCTTGAGGATAGATGACGAGACACCTGGGCTGCTAGGTGGGACTAGACATCTTAGTGGAGCAATAAATTGCTGCCATTGTAGAGAAAGAAAGAAAGAAAGTCTATTAACGTCCACTGGAGACCAAAAGGTCTATGGGACAGCAAGAAACCCTCTAGTACATGGCAGCTCCCAAGGAGTGCAAAAAGCAACCCACATTATTTTAGAGTACCTACATAATAGTCTGAAAGAGTAAACAGCCATACATCAATTTAAGACTGAGAGTCTTATGGTTGTGATTTGAACTCCTTGATTAGGGCTACGCCTTCACGGTAAACTGCCCATTTTCCATCCTTTCTGGCAGCCTTGACTTTAGCTAATTCAGTTGCCTTATTCTTGAGTTGAGCCTATGTAAGCTCCTCTGCTATCCATACTTTGGTTCCCTTCAGCTTGTAAGATTGTCAAAGAAGCTTGATCCGCATATCTTTTGACTTCAGTGTAAGGATTGCATGACCTTTATGGTGCATAATAGAAGTTGGTATGGAGTCGTCATCATCCTGATCATCATCATCCACCCATTCAATGTTGGGCAAGCTTGCTTTGATCTTTGTCAATATGTGTCCTCCTCTTTGTACCAATCGTTTGGGAGTCCCCCTATTCTAATCTTCAGCGCATTATCACTTCTAGCTTCGTGTTCTTTGATCTCTGCTTGAATATCATACTTACTTGCTTTGGTGTCCACTTCCACAATCACTTTCTTCTTAGCAGTTTGTACTTCAATGTGAACAAGATCTTTGACTGTAGAGACTAGCTACGGGGTAGGGGGGGAATCCTTACAAGATTTTACAGCCTCACCAGGCCCTTCCAGAACGTGAAGTCGAGCCTTTACTTCTGCCTGTTCCAATCGTAGCTCTCTCACTGCCTGCTGCAGATAAAAAATCTGATCCTGTTGCCCAAGGATGGGTCGTTTTGAGCCTTC
Organism: Dipteris shenzhenensis; assembly: GCF_047967505.1. Classification (NCBI taxonomy): domain Eukaryota; kingdom Viridiplantae; phylum Streptophyta; class Polypodiopsida; order Gleicheniales; family Dipteridaceae; genus Dipteris; species Dipteris shenzhenensis. Next base: position 3,404,665 of record NC_141611.1, on the reverse strand, counting down.
TTGTTGGTAATTTCGTGCATAAGGAGAGGGTGTCATGCCTACAACTTTGGAGTACCTAGTCCTGATGGAGGTTGAAGGAGTTGAGGGGGACTTGGAGGAGAGGGTAGGCCAGTCCATAATTGGTTGTTTGTTGAAACCCCTAGCTGAACCTAACCCCCGGGTTGGGTTGGGTTGGGGGGTTAGCCCAACTTGGGGTTAGGGTTAGTGTGTTTGCTGCTGACAGGTTGCTAACGGGTGACGGGATTGTACGAACGAAGAAGTATGGACGGAGGGGTACGGACGGGACTGTATGGGTGGGAGAGGTATGGACGAGAGAGAGAGAGAGAGAGAGTGGAATCTTCAACTAAAATCTTGTAGAAAAAATTTCTGCAAACTCTCTCTCTCTCTCTCTCTCTCTCTACAAACACACTAGGGCCCGGGACAAATCGTCGGGCTGAACCCCCCCGAAGGCTTTATTCATGAAGAGAGAATCTCTTTACAATAGTTCAGCGTGGAGCTGATCATACATATTTTCATTTTACAAGAGCTTCAAGCTCATTTCAAAATGGCAACATGCCACTTGTCAAAAATCTAGACTAAATCCTATTACATGCCTCTAATGGCAATTTTTGGGATCTTCGTAGCACTTGGTCACGCGGGTGGCCTTCGAAATGCTTGCTACGCTCCAAATTGCTTGGGTCTTTCGCCCCTCATAGTACCTGTAACAATTAATTAAAGCACGCCACCATGGTACCCATTAATTGTTAGCGCTTTGCATGCAAATAATAAACTGTGGACTAATCCTAGTCACAGGTGGGCGTCCCCACTGAACAAACATGTGAACAAAACATAGAACACCAAAGTCAACCCTCTTAGTCGTAATTAAGGAGCTTTGACCAATGGTCGTGGCGCCTTAAAAATGGCCAAGTCTCTCCAACCGAAGCTGGCACATCTCTCCAACCGAAGTTGGCACAACTTGGTTAATTGTAGTTAACCCTCTTGGCGCAAGCCAAGTCTCGTTGACCGAAGTCAACACTCTCTGACCGTAGTCAGCTCTGTGGTTCTTTGGTTAACCGCAGCTAACCCTCTGGTAGTATCTTTAACCGTAGTCAATTCTTCGACCATTAAAAGAACTCTTTGACCATAATTAACACATATAAAAACTCTTTAATTATGATCATATAAATGGTCAATTGTACTTTGACTTAGGATATTTACATGGTGGTGAGAGAGAGAGAGAGGCTGAGCGGGTGAGGGGGGCTGAGGCGGAGAGGCTGAGTGGAGGGGAGGCGGAGCGGGTGAGGGGTGGCTGAGGCGGAGAGGCTGAGCGGAGGGGCTGAGAGAGAGAGAGAAAGAGAGAGAGAGAGAGAGAGAGAGAGAGAGAGAGAGAGAGAGAGAGAGAGGCTGAGCGGGTGAGGAGAGCGTTTGGTGTGTGAAGCTCCTTTACTAGAGTTGGGTAGTCTCCATGCAGGAGAGAATTGGTGATAAACTTGGATATGGTTTGGTATATTGCCTCTTGTTGGTGCTTTCAAAGGGATGCATGGATCAGCTTAGACAATTAGTTTCCTATGGGTAGGCTTGGATGGCGCATGGAATACCTCGGTTAGTGTCACCTGGAAGACAATGATTTTGCCCTAGGCAAAGGGGTATTGGTAGATGACTGTAGTTGGATGTGTCAGCATGGTGCCCCTCACCTAGCTATAGGAGCAGGTGCCACACAAGGTCTCACCAAGTTTTGGTCTTGTCTCTGCACTAGCCTTTGCCCAAAGAAGGCATCGACTCTCATAGCATGGGGCTTGTAACTGCAGTGCTGCATGGGATCTTGAGAATATAGCCCAATGCCTGTGGAGCTGTTTGGTGGCATGGAGGATTCGGCTGCGCTCTCTTAAGATAGTGGCTAGGATCGATGGATACGGTGAGTCTTCACTTGGGGCACGGTAGCTTGGGTGAAAGGGGCGTCATGCTTTCCCATTAAGATGGGTATCTCCAGCCTAAGGATAGATGGACTGAGTGTCACCTGCTAGGACATTCAAGTTGCGGTCCCACCCTCTCAGTGGAGTCTCGAATTCCAACCAGAGGATGGTGTTTGGGAGACTATCCCCAGCATCACGACCTGGAATATCTGGGTAGAGTGCTGCCGTTTAGTGATGGGGGCTCAGCAGACACGTCCTGCAGCCACCCCCATCAACCATGGCATGATACCATCTGTACCCTTTGAGCCACATTGGAGCAGAGTACGGAGAGGTCTAGGGAGTGTTTATGCACGCCATCGCGTGTAGGCACTTTTTATATTCTCAGGGACCGAGGAAGACGTTGGGTGTATAGCCCTCGACCCTGGTTATTGGCAACTATTTCTAGGCTACCCTAGGCATTGAGCTAGAGCAGGCTGCATAATCACCAGTTTTTCGCGTCTAGTCGGCACTCAGCATGAGATTCCTGCAAAATTATTTTGTTTGCTTTCGAAATTCTATGAAGGGGATCGGCATCCCAATTGGAGGTTCCATTAGGGTAACCAATGTCAAAAGTCGATCTTTTGCATGAGTTCAAGCCATCTTGTTCAAGCTGATAATATATGCATTTCAAGAATGATGATTTGGCTATGCAATACATTTGGAACCAGGAAATAATGTCGCGACTTCTCATGCATGAACAACTGTAAGCCCTTTTCCTTGTGTGTGATATCTCATTTGCGTCTCGGTGAAGTATTGATTTTGAAAAGCCATAGTTCTCCTATCATGATGCAAGGCAGCTCCAATCGCCTAATCTCTTATGTTTGTTTCAATCATGAAAGGTTTACTAGGATCAACTAGCAATAACATGGTATGCAGTAGTAACTAGATACTTTTAAGTTTTGAACTCTTATGTAGTCTGTCATTCCATTGTGTAGGAGGGCTAGGTCTACGTATCTTGCTTCACACTTACACTTCCTTAAGAAGCTGAGTCAAAAGGGAAACATAGTCTTCAAAAGAAATCCTTAAAGTCTCTTCACCTTTATATGATGAGAGGATTGGCCGGTTTCAAACCCTCTTGGAGCTTTTGTTCATCAATTTGCACTCTGTCAGCAAATTGCTTACCAAATATAAAAGTTTTTGCCTAAGGGTATTACTGATATTGAAGGAACATATACAGAGGGAAACACAAATAACATAGTAAGTTGTGACGACTATTGACCCAGTAGATGTACTTCTTAAGATTGCATAATGTACCTTGCATCAAGCGTTCTGATGGTCTATGTCTGTGATAATTCATTAAGACAAGTCACAATCTCACGACTTTGGCTATTATTTTTCTATTGCAAAGTATAGCACTCCCACCCATGCATTTAAATCAGAAAAATATACATCAAACGTCAATGTGTGTGTACCTATTGTGACTTTTCATAAGCTATGATCAATGAAGAGTGTCAAGGTTTGGTATTTTAATATTGTACGTTCCTTTTGTCTAAATAGTGTGCTGCATTTATCTTACAATGCTGTTAGATTAAATTGTTTGTTGATAGCCTCTTTATCAGCAAAATTTCTTTCCTGTTTGGTTGTTAGTCTGCTTCTAAACAGAAATTTTCCATTTTACTCTGAATCCTCACACTCAGATTGTTTCCCATAACAGACCGGATCGGAGCTACTGTGTTTGTGGACCTCTCATGAAAAGCTCAACTACCTCAGAGACGTATACATATGATAGCAGGGTAGTTGCAGGTGTTCAGGTTGTGCAGGTAATCTCATCTATGACTCTCTATCGATTGCTCAATAACCAGTAGACGAGTTAAATGGATGCTCACATGCAGTAAGCTTGTGTGTTTATACAATGATGACGACTAAAGAACTGTAGGTGACTAGAAAATATGAGCCATTCCCTTACTTTCTTCTTATGTTGTGTGCTGAGCCATTCCCTTACTTTCTTCTTATGTTGTGTGCACACATGTGACCACTAAGAACTGTAGGTGACTAAAAATATGAACCATTCCCTTACTTTCTTCTTATGTTGTGTGCTGAGCCATTCCCTTACTTTCTTCTTATGTTGTGTGCACACATGTGACCACTAAGAACTGTAGGTGACTAAAAATATGAACCATTCCCTTACTTTCTTCTTATGTTGTGGGGACGGGGGTGTGGGTGGGTCAGGGTGAATGCATGCTTGTGCACATGTGGATGTGTGTTTTGAAGGGTGGCATAAGGGCCACAAATGCAAAAGAGGTGGTGTCCTTGTGTTTTTCCCAGTAGACTGGTTTGGTAAGGTTTTTACAATCGCCACTCAGGTGGCTCAACATGTTGCCTTGTGTGATCAAATTACATGAGTCATAGCATTTGGTTTATGTATGACAGTATATCAGTTCAGCTATTTCTCAAAGGCTGTTATATCCCTACTAAACAACAGATTAGGGAAGAAGTCCATCCCCTAATAGAGAAGCTATTTAGGTGGAGGGAGCGGGGGTTCTTGCTCATGTGGTGTGGACGGATGAGGTACGAAGTGGAGCCACGGGAGAATAGAGATAGAAGGCAACAAAGTTTATATTGGAAGGAGGGGGGGTTGGCTACCAAGGGCAGGGGGAGGTGGTGTCCCCACTTTGGGTGCTCCTCAGAACTAATCCGAAACCTGGATTCTGGAATGGGTAATGCCAGCCATCAAAGTGTCGGAACCTTTGTATGCTGTCTGGGGGACCAAATCCACCGCTCAGCTGAGGATAGAGGAGATAACCTTGGCTAGCAATGGCTCTGGTGATGACTGGCATCGTTGAGAAAGGACGTTAGTAATAGTTACGCCAGCCCTCAAACTTGGATTGCATTTATATGACCTTGTAACATGTCTTGGATCCTCCTAAGGTCAGTGATAGTCCCAATTGGATTGGTCACCTGAGGGGTGGTCTGCAGTGGTATGTGATTATACGGATACTATGGATGCATCAGCATTCCAATAGTGGAATTCAAACCTATACTATTGACCATGGACTAGAACAATTGATATGTGGTGGTTAACTTTTCATAAGATGAACAAAAAATTGCTTCTGAGAAGCAAGAAAAGCAAATACAGAGTCATATTATTTATTTACTGAGAAGAATTGATATTGTTAAAGTCAAAATCTACTTAGATACTTCCCATAATACCTTGGAGGGTTATTGGATGTATTCCATGATTTTCACGGATACTACTTTATAGATACTACCTTCAGAATCCAGTTCATGTTAAGAAGTAAAGTCCAAGAATCATGGAATAGATTACATTTCTGGTTTTGTTCTTTTTAACTTGATTTATGAGGACAGAAGTCTAGATAACTAAAGAAGGATGTTTTGTGTCTAATAGGACTAATCAAGGTCTAACCATGATTGGATAATCTCCTCTGGAGGTAGACCTGTTGGTGAGGGAGCAGCAGCTAGAGAAAGGGGAATGTGGTTGGTATGGGACACACGTCTTGACCTTGAGGCTGGCTAGCTTCCCACGGTGATGGAGACCTCAGGCTCAATGGTGGCTCGATTTACTGAGCCTACGGCTGGGAGGTGAGCTGTTCGGCTACACCCCTATGGGTTGTTTTGCGGGACTATCCCGTGGTACTCAGGATGCTGGCTTGGAGTGGTACCCCACTGAGGTCAGAAGTGACTTGACCTGATTGGGGTTATTTCATTTGGTATCAAAGCCAGCTTCGAGCTGGTAGTATCCTGCTGCTTTTGGGAGAGTAAATTCCATCTGGTGTGTTCATCCTTGTGTATGATGCACATGTTCGCGGCAGAAATAGCTAGAAGAGGATTGAGAAAACCCTATTGGACAAGCATATTTTTTTTGCGCAAAAAGTAGTGCTAGTTATATTACTTGAAAGCGAGAGTACAAGAAGGCCTAAAGGCCAGCAGGCTGCTATCACAAAATGGATACAGCCCGAGGAGCCAAAATGCTAATTACAAGCCTCTCAGGGCATAATCATCGGAGAGTGGACAAACAGCCACGGTGGGGGGGTGTAATGCCACTGAAGACTCTGAGCAGAGTGCTGGAAGAACAACTCCCGGTGGTCCCAGTCGCGAAGGAAGTGCCGTCTCTTTTCCTTCCCTGCCCGGGACTCCCCCTGAATCTGATCCCACTGACCCTTGAGCGTGTGAACGATCGTGCTCCAAATGTCTGCTAGGGTCTGGGTAGCAGAAGAAGTCTGATCTCCTACGGTCTGCGCGCATCTGGAAGTCCAGATATGCCAGCCTGCAATGCTCCCTATGATCTCCCAAACTGGGTGCCGAGTCATCGCTCCTGCATCTGTCTCTGTCAAATGCCAAGGGAAGCTGTCCATGTATGCCCAAGTGGCCTGCGTGATGAAGAAGACGGGATCCTGCCTAGAGAACTCATAAGCCAAGTGATGCCCCATCTCAGTGCTGCACCAGCAAACGGCTCCCCAAGTGATCGGTCCTAGCTCGGGTAAGATCCCCATGACTCCCTTCCAAACTGTCTGCGCATGCGAGCAGCTCCAAAGGCAGTGCTTCAGGGACGACTCCTCCTGAAAGCACATCTGGCAGTGCCCCTCCTGCCCCATCTGCCTCAGCCAACTGCCAACTGGTAGCCCCTTGTGTGCCACCATCCAAAGGAAGTAAGAGATCTTCCTCGGCCGCCAGCTAGCCCAAAGAGTCTTCCAGGAAGTGCGAAGAAAGGCCAGAGATATCCCATGGGCATACCAACTATGTGCCTGTGTGGGTAGCCCGCGCTGGAGAGCCCCAAGAGCACGCCTACCCGTGTGCGCACTGTAAGAGAAGAAGGGGGTAGGGTTCTCTGAGGTCTCCAATGGTGGCCAGCGCCACTCCCCTGGGTCCCACTCCACCTCTGTCAAGGAACGGCCCTCCCATATCCAGAGTCTCCAATCCTGGTCCCACATAATCAGGGGGTCTATATGCCACGTCTTCCCTTGCAGCCCTACAATGCGAAGGCGCTGCCAGGGAAGCTGGGGGTCGATCACGGCCTCTGCTGTGTAGGCGGCTATCATCGGCGACGGAGAAGAAGTGTATCGAGGAGTCCGAGAAAAGGTCTGCAACCACCAAAGGAATGCCCCGTGGAGTGAACTGTCCTAGCCACCTCTCATCTCCCAGGAAGGGCTGTCCGGTGACCATGGGAATCCTCCAACCTGCAGGAATGGCAGCATCAATATCCGCTCGCCGAGCTTGGATCCCACGTGCCGTACCTACTGCTGCTGCCAGCTCGCCAGGGCTCAGCTGGCTGTAGACGTCCCTCCAAACCCGGAGCGAGCGTGCGGGCCCACGCGCCCAGAGCGCCCAAGGGATATGGGATCTCTCTCCAAGTTGGCGACCTGTATCATCTGTCACCTGGCTGCTCCAGATCAGGGGCTGTCTGTCTATCTCCTCTCGGCAGCTAGGGGGAACCTGGGAGAGGCTGTCGCAACTTCCTCCAGACCGAGACGAGGCTACGGAGGAAGGGGGAACGGGGCTGAGTCAAAGGGGCAGAAGTGAAGATCCACCAGATAGATGGCTGCCAAACACCCCCTCTCTGGGGGGTACACGCGCTGAGACCATGCTGAAGCAAGAGCTTCCACGTGTGCCCTCCTGGGGTCAGACCGCGGATGACTAACTTGCCAAGTAGTGCCTGACTCTGCAATTCTGGATCTATGATGCCAAGGCCGCCCTTTGTCGGGGGAGAATGACCGTCTGCCAGGTGACCCTCGCTCTGGTGGTGCCGGAACCGTCTGAACTAGACCAGAGGAAGTTCCACACCAGTCTCCTCAACTGGGCTACACATGATCTTGAGAAACACCAGCAAGAGGCCACATACCAAGCAGTGGCAAGAAGGACCTTGTTGACCACAAGGGCCCTGCCTGCCAAGGATAGCCGAGCCGTGCTCTAGAAAGCAAGCTTCCGTCGTATGGAGGCTAGGACCGGCAAGAACTGTTGAGCCGGCGTGATGTCCAGGCCTACGTGGAATCCCAGGTAACGTGTCGTCTGTCCTCTAGGGATCCAGCGAAACCCTAGGAAAATACCCCACTGTGAGTTGGCTCCCGGATCCGTAAGAAAACCAACTGACTTATGCCAGTTGATTTTCGCCCCAGCCGCAAGGCAAAAAATCTCTAGGGACAGTCTCACTCGCTCCAGTGACTCGACATCATCCTGCACATATAGGGCTGTGTCGTGTGCATACTCGGAGTCCAGAAGCTTTGCATCGTCTCGAATAGGGAGACGCATCCCGCGAAGACCAGTGGTACGGGCTCGAAGGAAGTGGGTCATGGCCTCCGCAAAAAATAGGAAGAGGTAGGGCGCTAGCAGACAGCCCTGACGCACTGAGCGCTCGAGTGTGAATCTCTCCCCCATCCTGCCGCTGATGATAACCCGGCTAGAGGCCGACCTGTAGAGGCTAGCAATACCTCTGATCCACTCGTCCGGGAAACCGAACCGAGAGAGTGTACCTTCCAAGAAGGACCAGTCTACCCTGTCGTACGCCTTCTCAAAGTCGAGAAGGAGTATGGCAAGGTGCTGGCCACTGTGCTGGGCCCATTCCGTCGCCTCTGAGAAAGTGAAAATGTTGTCCAAAATGCTGCGATCTTGGACAAAACAGTATGGGTGTCATGAATCAAGTCATGTAGCAGGGGGCGGATGCGGCTACTGATCATCTTGGCGAGGATTTTGTAGGCGGTCGGGAGGAGGGTGATAGGGCGCCACTGTCTGATCTCCTAACGGTCCCCCCCTTTGGGGATGAGGCAAATCAAGCCTGTCGCAAGGCTCTCTGGCATTTGCCCGCTGGAGAAGATATGCTGGAAGGCTGCTAGCAAGGGCCGGTGGATCTGCTTCCAAAAGGTGGTGAAGAAAGCTCTGGAGAGGCCATCCTCACCTGGGCATTTCTGCCCATCAATAGCGCTCACTGCATCCTGCATCTCCACCACGGTGAAAGGGGCGAGAAGGGAGTCACTCATGCTAGGCTGCACGAGTCGCAGTGTAGACCTCCACACCTCCTTCCTGCATAGGCGGCCACGAGGGTCTGGGGGCTCCCGCTGGAACAATGATCTGTAGAAATCTGTCGGCAAGTCCCGGACCTCGTCCGGACCTGTCCTGACACTACCATCCTGCGCTCTAAGAGATCGGAGCTGTTCCCCTGTTGACCTGTGTCCATGAGTCCTGAAGAACTCTCTGCACATCCTGTCGCCTTTCCTAGCCCAGAAGGACTTGGAAGCATGAAATGAGAACTCTCAGCGACGCTGGGTGATCTCCTCTAGCATGGCTCGGGCCCGAACCTCCTGCTATCTGAGCTCCTCAGAGCCTGGAGAAGACTGCTGCATCCACTGAATCGAAGCGAGATCTCGTCTGAGACCCCTCTCCTTCGCCCAACACTGCTGCCTGACCTGAATCGCCTTCTGCTGACAAATGAGGCTAGACTCAGCAAGCACCTGAGTGCTGCCATATCCCCGGTGGGGTCCCAATCCTGCTCCCACAGGTCCACTATTCTGCTGTGAACCGCTGCTCTGGAGTAGATGGAGTCTGGGATCCAGCATGAGTGTGGAGGTGAGGAGTGAGAGGCTGAGTCCAGGACTAGGATGACATGGGCATGGTCTGAGAGTGTCGTCCCTGGAACCACTCCTGACTCTCCACCTCTGCCAAGCGCCCAATCGCTGACATAGAAACGGTCCAGCCGCTTCAGAAGTCTACCTCCCTCCCTCCTGTAACCCCAAGAGAAGTCCAGACTCCTTATCCATCTGCGAAAGGAAGGCTCCCTCCAGCTGTCCTGACCTCCCACTGCGAATAGGAAGGAATCCCAATCTGCCTGCTCTGCCTGAGCTATACCGAGAAACTCTGGGCCCCGTCCCTGCTGATCCTCTAGGGTCTCAAGGTTGTTGAAGTCCCCTCCTACAATCCAAGAGTCCATCTCTGGCAACAAGTCTGTCAAGGATCTCCAAAAAGCGGCTCTCCGTCTGAGATCGGTCGGGGCATAGATATTGAGGATGTCGATACGGGATCCCTCAATATTCAAGCCCACCCAAAGCGCACGTCCTGGGATCAGAGTGCCAAAACCACACACATGCTGAACTAGAGAAGCGTCGATGGAGGTACAGACACCCCCGCTCCTCCCCTGCTCGCCAATCGAAGGTTCCCAGTAGGTGTGGGAGCGTCCTGTGAGGACCTTCCCATAAATACTGGTCTGAGAAGCCGAAAGCTTGTGTTCCTGCAGTAGGAGCACATCTACCCTTCCCACCAAGGCTAGCTGGAGCTCCTGTCTGAGCACCATCTTCCTGGGGCCGCAGGTTCCTGATGAGTGGAACCCGTTGACGTTCCAAGAGATAATGCGTATATTCATGAGGGAAGGTGGGCCACAAACAGCTGTCTGCTTGCGGTCGATGTCGAAGTAGTCGGAGGATGTCCAGTGTGCAGACGAAGGCGCTTCTGTGAGGGTTTCAAAGGAGAGGCCGGATCATCAGACCCATCCTCTAAAACCTTCAACAGAGGGGAGAGGCCCTTCGTCCCGTGGTGGTAGGCTCTCTCTAACCAGCTCGATGCCTCTGCCAGGGAAATATTGTAGAAGCCCGCTACCTCTGAGGTCCTCCACGGGCGGAGCCCTGACAGCAAAGGCAAGTTTCGAGATGGCTTCTTGATATATTGAGGGACAGCAAACAAGATCAGCCTTTTGCTGCCAGGCCCACTCCAGAGGTGGCCGAATAATGACCAGGAGTCGGAAACGTTTGGCGCTGTGGCGCCATCTCAGACGAACGTCACCCTCCTTCCACTGTTGCTGAAGAAGCTCCGCTGCTCTGCTACCGATCCAGTCCTGCACCTGCTCCTGGGACTAATCTCGTATCGTCTCCCAAACATTTTCATTCGTCCATTGCTCATTCCCTTCACTGGAGATAGTGAAGGAATAGCTAGGACCATCGTGAGGGGCAAGGATGGACACCTTACCCTCCGCCCCCTTGCGGAGGAAGAAGATGCTGATGTCTAGGCATGCAGGGAAGGAGCCAATACCCGCTGCATCCAAATAATCCCAAGGTCCTGCTCGATAAAACTCCAAAGGAAGAGCTCTAGGAGCAGCCCTTGGGCGTGGGGACGAGGATGAGGAGTCTGAACCAGAGAGAGGGGTGCTGGCCATCTGTGGGGAAGGGCCTCTCTCCTCCGCCGGGCCAAGAGGGATAGGCGTGGGGGAGGTCTGTGCTGGCTTCGGGGCTGCAGGTGGCTCAGGCGGAGAGGGGGGTTCCCTCTAGATCATGCTCGAGGAAGAGAGTGGAGCGGAAACCACCGGTGCTGGGGGGGATCCTAGAGGGGGTGGGGGTCGGGGGACCGAGGAGGAGGGGGGAGGGGAAGGAGGGCGGGGTGAAGGATGAGGGGGAGGCTGGCTGATCTTCTCCTTTCCCTTCTCCTTCCCCTTACCGGGCTGCTGATGAGTAGTGACCACAGGGGGGGGCTCTTGCTGTAGATGGGAAGGCTTTTTGGGTCCTGCTTTGTTTCCCTTCTGTTTTCTTTTGACCTCCGTCCAGCCTTCCCCTTCGGGAGGGGGTGTCGCTGACTGGTGGGGGGGATTCTGAGTTGCCTGAACGGGGGCCTTCTGAGGTTCTGTACCCGTGAAGCGAGGGTAGGAGCGCGCCTGGTGCCCGAAGCCATGGCATCTCAGACACTGATTTGGGCGACCAGTGACCAGAATGCGCTGCGTTCACCACACCTTTGTCCGTCTCGATCTTGAACTCCGAGGGGATGCTCTGCGGATCGAGGACTGCCACTTTGACACGTGGCACCCCTTGGGCTGCCGCCGCATCAACGTAGGTGTCCTGCATAAGCCAGCCAAAGTGCGCCCCTAGGTCCTTGATGATCGAGCGAAGCTCGGTTGCAAGACCTGGGAAGATGAGGGTAACTGGATGGCGAGGAATGCGAAAGCGGGCATCGAAGTCCGCTATTTTGAAACCCCTGTACCATGGGACCATGAGGATGATCTTCCCACCCACAGAAGTAGGGGATCGCCTGACCATATCGCTCGCAGCCTGTGCTGAGGAGAGCTTGAGCCAGAAGATGCCACGTCCCATGAGTGCAACCTCCTCGATGTGACTGTCCTCAAGGTAGAGGGTGGACTACAACCAGTCCCTGATGTCTGCTCGTGAAGGGGAGTAGCCAATGACTCTCCCATAAACGGATGTTTGGGAGAAGTCCGTGGCGGCCTGCTTCACCAAGGAGACCTGGTGCTCTGTCAGTGTTACGCGATAGGGTGATGGAGGGGGGGGTCCATCTGGGCCACCGGTTCCGGGCACGTGGCCGCCATATCGCACTAACTAACTGCGAACGCTCCAAAGTCGGGGCAAGGGGAAGGAAACGGAAGAGGCGGGGATGGGGGATTGAGGCGGGGGGGGGGGAGAGGGAGGGATGGAGAGGTATGGGGAGGCGGGGGGGGGAGAGAGGTGGTGACAAAGGGGCGGGTGGCGGAGGAAGGAGGAGGAGAAAGAAAGGGGGGGGGCAGCGTAGCGCAGGGAGGGTGAGAGGAAGGGGAAGGGGAGGTGTGGCAGCGCCGCACGAGAGGGGGCGGGGAAATGAGGTGAGGAAGGGAAGGGAGGGGAGGGGGGGGGGCAGCGTAGCGCCGTAGCAGGGAGGGGCAGGAGGGGGCGGGGGGGTGGTAGCACAACGCGAGGGGGGGGAGGCGGGTGGGGGAGCTGAGTGCGGAGAGGGGAGGAGTGGAGAGGAGAGGGGAGGAGCGGAGCAGGGGGGGAGCGACGGGCGGAGAGGGGAGGAGCGGAGCGGGGAAGCGGGGGCGAGCGGAGCGTGGAGAGGGGAGGAGTGGAGCGACGGGCAGAGGGGGAGGAGAGGGGGGCGGAGGGCCATGCGGGAGGCAGCAGTGAGGGAGGAGGTGGAGGGGAGGGCCGCGCAGCGCGAGGGGGGGGTAGACGGGAGGGGAGGGAGTTCGCAGGAGCTCGGTTTCTATTGGACAAGCATAGTCATGGAAGCAACTATGTTCTTGTGGTAAAGCTGATTATGGGTTTACAGCAATGAACCTCCAACTTGTGGTAGGGGCTTCTGCAAGCACTTTGTTCCAGGAGCTGGACTGTTGCTCTAGAACAATTGAGAAGATAACTTATTTCGCAATCAATGGCCTTGCGTTTGGTACATCCAGCATAAAATGGACAGGCCATGAGATGGCAGATCTGGGTATGACGAAGTGGTTGCATGTGCAGATTGATGTATCTGGTCAGGGCTGCACATGGTTGCATAGACCTTGGTATAAAGGTTGTGCTGTCTAGGGTAGGATTACCAAGGTTGACGATTGGAGTGCCAAGCCTAATGCTGGTCTTTCAGGCAACTGATTTCGTGGGAGTAAGGGTATAGCAGAAGAACTCTCAGTATTTACTGATGCTCTTTGGTGTGGATCACCTGGGATAGGGTGCTTAAGTCGCCTATCTTTGGGGAGCAGACAGTGTGAGACATGCATGCAGTTAGGACAATGACTCCTTCAGTAGAAAGCTTTGCATGAATGCATGTTGATGAGCTGCTGATGGGCTTCAGTTAGAGGCATTGCATGTCAAAAAATTTGCAGCATGTGCCCAATTTGGAGGCAGGTGCCTTAAAATAGGGGTATGCAATCAAGCTTTAGTTTACATGCAAATTTATGACTGCATGCAGTGTGCATGAGAAGCATGCAAACAGCAGCAGTATTTAGTGGGCTCCATGGTCTGCATTCAAGTATGCAGCAGTCTCAGTAGGCTGCATGGGCTTCATGCGGTGTGCAGGTACAGCATGCAAATGCACAGCAGTATTGATGTGCGCATGGGTTGCATGCAGCAATACTTTGAATGATGCAAGCATGCAGAGAGCTACATGCAGCATGCATGCAGTGCATGCAAAGCTCTAGTAAAAAAGGGATAATTTCAGTTGCGAAAGTGGGGCTGGCTGTGGTCACCTGCATTAGTATTCTGTTTTGATATCCGTTAGGGCAGCCCTATTATTGTTGTTAAGGGGGAGAGGAGGAAGCCTGGAGTGATTTTAGAGAATCTAGCATTAGATTCACAAGTCTAAGATGGATTTATTTAGACCTTGATTTTGAATTCGGATCCAATCTAGACGGGAGACCTATACGTTTGTATGCACTATTGTACGGAACTGTGTACTTGTGCAGGTATACCTGTACGGAACAGGTACTGTGTGCAGGTACACCTGTACGGAAGAGCTGCTGTGCAAGCCCTATTGGACAACGCGGGTACTTTGTATGGGTGCAGGTACGGAAGAAGATGCAACGGGCAAAACAGCTAGCGACGTAGCTGGGCGGCAGGACTCGGGATCTGTACGTGATCCGTACGGAAGTCCGTACAGTCGTACGGATTGTACGGATGGAGCGCAGCTGAGGCTGTTGAAAGGTGTGAGCGATGCAGATCCGGAGGCAGGGGAACAGGTCCAGTAGTGCTCTGATACCACTGTAGGGGCGATGAGCGAAAGAGCAAGTGCAAGAGTCGAAGGAGAGAGACTGTTACGCCAACTAGACTAGATAAAATGAAAAGTACATAGTACTTGAAGGTAGACCCTAGGACTAAGTGTCCTAGGTGTCACATAGGACTAAATGTCCTATGTAGCATAAAAGGCACTAAAACACTAAGTGCCTATAACTATGCCTACAAGGCACATACCAGAGCCCATAGGGCATCACTAGAACCGGGAGAAGATGGCCTACAAGCAAGAGGACAAGGTGACGCAGGAGAAGCTGCAGAATGAGCTAGAGTGGCAGCCCAACTAGGCTGGCTTCCGGACAGCAAGGTGGAAGGGATCTAGACAGAGAGTCTACATATGCTCGAGGTGGAGCACGCGGACTCATCTAGAAGTGTTAGGCTTGTAGTAGGACCTTTTGGTATTGTATCCTGTCCTACTTTGTGGACGTACGGAAATATAAAGAGTTGCTTCTATATTTGTCTCTGAGCATTGTCTATTTACTGGCTTGCATGCACTAAGTTCAGAAGTTTCTGATTCCACACCCCACATCACACTGTGTGAGCTCCCGGGCAATACTATCAGTCTTCTGCTGTGCGTACCCTCTATTGGGTCATTTCTAACAGTTAATTGTAGGCTAGCCAAACACAATGGTAGGCATACCCTACGCATGCCTCTATCTCAATCACAACAGATATTTCACAAACGTACTTGGAGCTTCAGGTGAGAAGAAAGCCAAAGAAATGAGAGGGGCAATTATGTGTTGACATCTCCCTCCCTGCTGTGAAATATTTAATGATGGATAGATGGGGTGGAGAGCTTCTCACCAAATACAGGCTACAACGTCTGGATTGCAAACCAGACAAAACTGGTAGCTTTCAGGTTGTGTTCCGGGCTGTTGACTAATATAGAGGACAGTGTGGGTATGGATATCACTGCCTTGCCAAAGTTGAAGGCTGATGGAGAGCACAAACAAATCAATCATCTCACAGGTTGAGCTGGCTGAGTGAGCAGGTATTCGTAGGCAGGATAGGCTGGTAGGGGATGCATAGTGATAAGCAAAATGACCAGGAGGAGGAGCAACTGTATGCATTCACTGCGTGTATGATAGTAGGCGAAGTGAGCTGGAATTAATTGGCTGCATGCTCACACTGCTTGCATGGTCAGTTGGCATGCATGCAAAATATGTTGCATGCAGTACATGATTATAAATCAAGCCTTTTGGCCAAATCTCTGCCAAATTTGAAATAGTGAAAAATGGGCTGGCACAGCTCAATATGTTGCATGCACTCACAAGTAGTTCACGCATACTCATGGAACCTCACACACCTGCATCCAACCTTTTGCACGTTCTCATACACAGCGTGCAAGCACATGTAGCAATTCATGCAAGTGCATGCAGTCCAGGCAGCTGGCAGATACTTTTGCCTTGCCTTCATCTAGAAGTATCCAGCTCTCTCAATCTTTCACGGGCTACTGCATGAGTGCATGCCACCTGAAACCAACTTCATGAGCTACTGCTTTTTGCCATGTTTGTCAAAGTAATCTGGCCGGGAAGACCCCACCGTAACCAGCGCAACTTCGCAGAACTAATTGCTCATACAGCCAGACATCTTCCTGAAACACAAAGCTAGCTGGCTCATCCATAGACCGTTGGATACATCCAAACTCCTCACGGCAAGACTCCAAGGCCAGTAATGCAAATCTACAACAGACAAGACACATGGTGGTTATCCAAACTGAGCCATGCTACAAGCATAAACATACATAATCGACACAAAGAATGAGTTGAAGTTCTCCATGGCGTCATCTTTTTTCATGTTTTTTTCTACAGGATCTCTCTCTCTCTCTCTCTCTCTCTCTCTCTCTCTCTCTCTCCAGATGGTGATCGTTCTCTGCGCTTGTAGCTAAGCAAACATGCTTGCAGATCAAAGAAGTGACGTGTTTTGCTTGAAAATCTTTTGTTTGAAGTCGGGCTAGATATGGTCTGTTTGCCTGGACTCATGCCTGCCTACCTGGCAGGATGCATAGCACATGGCTGATCTTTAGATCAGTCTGTTTCTCTCAGATGCTGACGTGACATGCTTTCCTCATATGGGGGCCTTATAGATTGAGCAACTAAGGACTGACCTAGCACCTAGAAGACACATACACCATAAGGCTGAAATGTAAAGAGTCCATGGAATACAAAATTCAAACGTGGAACATCATTTTATTTTTGTTCCATGAATTTTTTAATTTTTACAACATACCTTTTGTATTTCTATCAGGACTATTGACCCATGAAACATGTCACAGTGTTGCATCTATGATGATGATATGTGCCTTCAGTTTTTGGTATACATGTAGTATATAATGGAGTTTGAAATTAGACAATTGGTTAACGTTCATGATACAAAGGTTCATCTGATTCATGCTCCTTGCTGTTTGCGTCCTTTATGTAAAAGCTGCATTGAACATTTTGTGCATTTTAATAATCCAAACTGTACATCTTAATTTCAAATCCAAAGCCTGTACACAAAATGTGCACACTATTAATTCTTAAACAATTAATTTGATATTCTTCTTGCAGATCACACTTTTCTTGCAATTTAGAACATTTAGTAACATTTCATCCTTGGTGTACACTTTCTGGCAACACATTTTAAAAACTTCTACATCCAAAAGTCCTACTTGACACTCTGATATTCTTCATTATCGTATGCATGTTTTGCTCTCCTTGGTTTTCTCAACCCAATGATCGTAATCCGTGTGGACAATAGGTAAATGTTTGTGTGCTGCATATGGCATTCTAACAGGTTTGTTGTCAGATAGATCTCAAAAGAATGGTGTTAGCCACTGCAACTTTTGTTTGATATCAGAGTTTTGCTTATGTCATTTCAGGAGATTTCCAATCGTCCCCAAGGGAGCAAAAATGTAGTTAAGGGCTGTTTGGCAGTGGCTGCAACAGACACAGTGGGCTGTCATCGAGACTCTGTCCTATCCTTGGCCTTTGCTCAGACTAATCAACGACTCCTCATTTCCAGTTGCCGAGATGGTTCAATCAAAGTTTGGAGGTAGTAGGGCTCCTCATCTTTCAGTGAAGTCTGCTCAATTGAAATGATTTCATGAGAGATTGGGACTACAAAATCATGGTGGTCTTGGCTGATACCAAGCTTCACACTATCTCAAAGAAGCTTGTCCAATGTATATTTTGTACATGTCTATAGATGTACTTTTTGGAAGGAGTCACCTTTGCCTCATTTACGTGTTTGAATTTTCCTGTAGATGCTTATGTGCAGCATGGGAGCAAATGAAAAGTGCAGCCAGAAGCTTACGTATTCTTAGTTGAGCATGAACCCCAGTGTGTGTGTGTTCTATGCTACCCCTATCCTCTCTCTGGTTTCTTATTTTGTGGAGGCCCAGAAATCTTTAAAATATCATGGCAAATGCCTTCTTGTTGAAGAGACTTTTGCACCAATTGCAAAGATGACAGAACACTAAATTGCCCTTGCTTCACATTTTAATTGGCCATACATTAGATGGATGTTGAGAATACTTTTCTCAATGGATACCTAGATGGATGAATATACATACCTAAAGGGTATAGTGGGAATTCAAAGAATTCACAATAGTTTTCTTCAAATGGGATTTCAACCATTAGTTAGACTATTGATGAAAAAGACAACAAAAGACATTGTTCTTATTATATTCTATGTTGATATTATTATCGACCAGTCTTAGTGGACACCTTACTTCATAGGTCAAAGGTCAGCTCACCTCAATGTTTGACATGAAGGATCTAGAGAACTCCATTATTTTCTTGGCATAGAAATATGGAAAGATGACAATAGCATCATTTACATGGCAAAAATTAAAAGTTCTTCATCACACAATTGCAAGCCACTCTAAATAAAATTGTGTCGTCGACTTTAATGTAGCTAAATTATGAAGTTAAGTTTACAAAGATAACATAGGAGTAGGTGGGAAGGGGTCCTATACTTGTGGAGGACTTATAGATAGGTGAAAGAGAGAAACAAGTTGTTTGCTTGTCTTTCACTTTTCTCCTAGGCTTTTCCTCTAAAACTAGACAAGGTTTTTCTCCTTTGGATCCATCTTCCACTGACAAAATGATTATTAAAAAATGAATCAATGTTCACTTGTTAGTCGAGCGTGCAAGGCCTTGGCTCACTTGAGGTAAAATGATTCTAATGTTTAGCCATCTTTTTCTATAGGAAGCCATTAGAGTGAAGTTAGCATTATACCTTGAAAAGGTAAGTATTTTCCTTGCAATTGTATTAATTTATATTGGATTCCATGTGAAAGTAGCTTGCTCTAAATTAAACATGACAATGACAAGAATTTTGAAGAGCAAGGTGACCTTTTGACTTAGTAAGTCCAAAAAAAGTTTAATTTTTAAGATTTCGATAGCAATTACCCTTAACGTCAGTATTGTTGTCCTTTAAAATTTTACTCATGAGAATTACAAGGGGAATTGGGCCCTAATGGACACTATGGAAGTGTAGATAATGGCTATGGGATAATGGGCTTGAGCAGGCATGTGTGCTCACGCTACCCCACAAGGGTTGAGAGAAGGGGAAGGGAAGGACAAGCAAGGGGTTGAGGGGAGGGGGCGAAGGGGAGAGGGATTGAGGGGGAGACACATACAGTGTGTGGGAGTGGGAGGGGCTGGCGACAAGTAGGAGGGGTAGGCGAGGGGGAGATATGGGAGGCAAGAGGGGCAGGCATATGAGGAGAGATGGTGAGGGAGGGAGAAAGGGAGGGAGTCATGAGGAGGCCAGGCGGAGGGGGAGCTGCAAAGGGAGGGAGGGGGCATACTTAGCTTAGCTTGATTATTCGAAGGCGGAGGAGTAGGGGTAGATTAATCGAATTCACTATGGGGACGCGAGGGGGGAAGATATACTAATCGATTTTTTATTTTACATTTGAAGGGGTCCCAAGACATAATGGGCCGTAATCGACACTATGCATTGCCTTGTGGTCTTGATTGATTTGGTTCAACATTTGATGTTTGTAGCTTATTGACAGTGCAAGAAATATATTATTTGACCTAGATTTGAATCTATTTAAAACGTGGAGACTATGGCGATGCTCTGGTGCTCAAAAAAGTGGACATGAAAGAGAGCTTACATTACAAGTACATATAGTCACCTTTTATTCTCATTCAAATTCATATAGCAATCCATCAAAGTATTTGAATCCTATAAAATATAAATGTGTCCAAAGCTTGCCTAAGCTTAAAAAAGAACATATAGAATGATTCTTGACTTCGGTAGACTAGACTAATAATATCGGTAGAATTCCAGTCAAGGTGGAGGCTCTGAGGAGAAGGTCGGTATTATCTTTCCTATGATTGTTGTTGAAACCTCTCCCTCCTTGATTGTACTCCATTGAAAACACTCCTTTGTTTTATAAGTCAATAATATTCAAAGAAATGTTTTAAAGCTTGAGCCATTATTTTCTTTTTGAAGGTTTGTGTGTTCCCAAATTGTTATTTGCCAAGATTCCATTTTTTGGACATTCGTCACTTTGATGACCAGAGGCATAACTTATGTCAAACTTCTTGTCTCTACCACATTTGTAATCCTTAGAGTACTACAACCATGTTCCATCATGAAGCTTTATATGGTAGATATCATTTTTAAGGACTAGTTTATTCAAAATTTGTTATTTCTTAAGTTCTAAACATAATTCCATAAAGTTTCGATCTTATTCCATAGGTTGATGCCCTGGCTTCAACACAAACAAAAGCACAGCAAGCTTTGCATTACCACAATTTGTAGAAGCTTCACATAAATAAAGTGTATCAAGCTTTGCATCACCACAATGGTAGAGTCCACATTGAAGTCTGTCTTAGTTCATTGGAATGCCTTACATTTGACTCCAAATGCCCTAATACTTGAACCAAAGGTTGGTAAGACGATCTTGCTTCCTCGTGTCACATTAGCACAACTTCATCATATTAGCGTGATTTTTTCCCCAATAAAAGTGTCAACATATCAATTGCTAGCAAGTATACTATCATGTCTAACGAAACTAACTATGGTCAACATTGTATAAGCCTATGGCTTAAGATCCATGATTGCCCACCATAGATTGTGCATGAACATGAACCTTTAAAATGTACACAAATGTTTACACACCTTGTATGTCTTTAAGTAAATAGAAAGGCAATATTCTGCACATGCAAACCACGACGTTCAAGAAGTGTAGATAGATGTTGTATAATCAAGAAAGCTCATAATAAAAGATGCCTAGTGTTGTTCCGCAAATATGTGGTAAATCTGGGTAACTTTAAAAGTTGTATTCTTAAGATAATGAATCATGGTGCTATATATAACTTGCATGATTTCGCTGCCTTAATTAGAGCAATAAAGACAATTTACAGGACATAATTAAATGTGATTGGCCTGTTTGAACGCATAACAAGTGCATTTAGAACTGGATCCCCAAGGCTTTTTGTCCAAAACAATGCCTCCTTATCTTTACTGCAATAGGTTTGATGGTTTGCCCGTTGTATATCGGTCAAAATACATGATCTATAAATGTAGAATGGTGCTAGTCCTTTTCTAATTCAGGTACTCAATTTTAAAATCCTTCATTGTGATAATGCCCACGTGGGGGGAAAAAAACACTAGTGTATTTCTACGCAGCACGGCCATTTCCAAACAAAGGTTTCAATTTCATCCTTGCATTGGAAAAATGCGACCATATATATAGGATCATGCCAGTCATCAACATTCAGTTCTGTGACTTGAGTACTGAGTTTATAATACTTACATTGTCATGATCCTCACATATGAAAATCAAAGGCAAGCTTGTATTCCTGTATAATGCACTCTACTCTGTGAAGTTTTGCTTCAGGAAAAGTAACATTTTATGGGATGGGGAAGTGACTAGCAAGCCAAAGCCCCATTAAGTGAAGTAAACCTCACACTCAACGTCATTTTCAGGTTGACCTGACATGGAATGTGTAGATGATATAACCCATAATGGAGAAGTTTTAATATACATAAAATTGTAAAGGTACTAATGACCAATACAAGGTTAAGCATGAAAAAATGGCTGCGGGTTGGCATTTAATCTTCGAACGCGCAACTCAAATCTTGTAAACTTTGCCAGGCAAAAAATCATCAAATTCGAGAAATATGAAAATATAGACGGAAACTTTCACCGAATAAGATGACAATCCATGGCCCTTCTGTGAATTCTATGGAAATCACGAAGGGGCAGCTTTCTTATCTCAAGAATGGTAACAAAAAGTAGAACGAGGCTAACACCAACGTAATATCTGAAACAAGAAGGCCAATGGCATCAAACACAAACTTGGGGGCAAACAATCCCCATACCATTAAATGGCGCCTTTGTATTGTCACACAAATACTTGAAACTATTGTAATGGTTACTCGTACCAACCCATACACCAAGAATGCATGAGACATCTGCCAACTGTAAAATGTGTTTGAAGGCACATTTAGAAGGCCTGGATGTCTCTGAGACACCAAAAGGGCCAGGCCAATAACAGGAAGTACATGTGAAGCTCCAAAGGTGTCTACGGCAAGCAGAATGCCCTGTCGATAGATGTTGAACTGATCAAACCCTACGAATGCAGCAGCATACCTCAGACCATCAAAAGAACACCTATGACCAGTGCAAAAGAACAACTGCACAGCAAACAGACTCCATTGAATAGCTCTTACAGAAAATCCTTGAATATGATCCAGTATGCCTGCGAGCTCTCCAGGCATCATGCATGCAGATTGCATGTCTATAAGGCACCATCCCTCTACACCTGCAATTAGTGCAATCAAAGGCCCTCGTCTTCCAAGAAGTAGAAGAATCATTCCACTCGAGACACCTATCAATGGAATAGATACTTCTTCCAGAACCTTTTTAAGCTGAACCTTGCCACTTTTACTGTCAATGTTCTTCACAGAGTGTATAAGTACCAGAGTTTGAACTCCAGCCATCAAATAAACCATTCGGGGCATCTGCAATCGTACTACAGTCTCCGAAAAGGCTACCACTTCCACCTTCGCGAGATCATCCAGCAGCCAATGGAGAGACACTGTGATGTATGTTAAAGGCAGCCCAAAAGAGAAACCCCAACAGCAACTCCTTTGCAGTAAAGAAGATCTCCACACCCTGTCAACAAAGAACCACCCTAGTACTGTCAACGGTACAAAGGCAGTGAAAGTAGTGGAAAACAGTCGCCAAATGATAGAGACTTTCAAAAGTGCAGTCAAACTTGATGCCCCTTCGACTCTTAGACTCTCTGTATCAGCTCTTGTGTCCTTAAAAAAATTAATGTTGCCTATACAACCCAGAATCAAGTTGAGCCCCAGAAAGCACAGAGCCTGCAAAACCTTGGATTTGTTTTGTGCCGAATGCCTCAAATCAAGAATTCCAGAGGAGGCCAGGAAAAAGGTTACCATTTGTCCTTCTTTCAAAATGTAGCTGTTTGAGAGAAGACTGCATGCATAAACAGCAACAAATAATACTGCAAGTATTCCCCTTGGATCAAGGCTCCACCTTTCAAGCAGAATGCCACGCATTTGCATACCGAGCACTTGTTTTATACATGAACTTCCATAAAAAACATAAGATTTTGCTGAGCCGAGTATACAACCACCCAAAGCGATTATTCCCACCTGATTTGTTGACAGAGAGAATGAAGGTTTCCCAAGTTGCATTGAAATTGTGGATACAACTATTGATCCAGCCGTAAAAGCTACCCCAAACAGGAAGCCACCTGAAATCATTTCTTTAGCAGGGAAAACTTTTCTGCAATCTTCAAGATCCAGCTGTGAGCCTGAACAAGAAAATGGACCCACTTGGTACAATGCTACGATGTGGACAGCAAAAGCAGAAAATAATATTACTAGGCCAAAGGCCATCATATCATTGCCAAATTGAGTCCACTTTGAACGCGCAAGAGTAGCCGCAGCATCAAGATACCTAGAATATGCATCTATTCCACCGGCCAGAATAGCCATGCCTTCAATGGGATCTAATCCTGCATCTGGTGGACATACCAGCTGGGACCAATTAACCATAAAAGAGTGAGCATGATCATAAAGATTATGTATGTGGAGCAAATCTAATGGAGGGAAGCCACTTAATGCTGATTCAGCATACATATCAAAATACCGGTTCACCTGCCAGCTGTTCAGGCACAACACACTATAGTAATTCTCCATCCACTTATGTGCCAACCAGTCATGCCCAGCCGATTCAAGACTATTAGACGTGGGCCAAGTCCCAGCAACCAGGGCAAACAATTCAGCATTGACTTGTCCAATGCTCCCAAATGGAAAAGGAATGCCAATAAGAGCAGCCAATGTTGCCGCGAAATCAATTTGTGAAAATGTATGTATGCAGATCCCCTCTTCTCTGGAGGGAAAATCGCATGATGGAGACAGAATCCTTGGCAGAGAATAAGTTGGCTGTCTTGTACTCATTGCGAATAATGCAGTCTCCACCTCTTCTGCTGTTCCCCCGCCATGGTCTCCATTTAATGTCTGACCATGATCGCCCATCACTAACAATAGTGTGTCTTCATGCAGCCCTCCAGAATACGACTGATTCTTAAGAATGGAAACAACATCCTCAATCATTCTGTTGTACTGTTCCAGTTTTTCAACCATGTGAGGAGACTCTACTCCAAAAATGTGACCCACGTGATCTACTCCTAAGAAGTGTCCTATAAGGACATCCCAATCATCTTTGTAAAGTGCCGGGAACAGATTAGAGATCACACCATTATCTACGGTATGTAAGTCTTTGACATTAAATGAAGGAAAGGGATATGCCTGTGCAAACTGAGTTGGAAACAACTGGAGCCAGGTGTCATCTCCCATCATAAGGATTCTCTTCCCGTTGCTTGCGAGCTGGTGAATAAGATTGTCTTCTACAATCGCAGGAGCTCCAAAGCTATTTCCCACATCAATAAATGTGGGTAGGCTTCCAGTTGTTAGGCCCTTAAGACGCTGCAAACTAGTTGTGGGAGGATCGGCAACGAACTTGAAGATGAGGGCACCGGACTCCTCTTCATCCACTAATCGATTTAGAACTTTCAATCTATCCATCCATGGCTTGGGCTCATTCGTGAAGAGGCTGCTGGGTCCAACAAAGTCAAATCTGAGAGCATCAAGAACGAGAATCACGACACGTTTGATTGCCGGAGGAGTCCAGCATCCACGTTCGATTTTTTCAGTGGCACTTTCGCAGTACCTTTTAGAGTTCCCACGACTGTGTCGCCCTTCCTCTGTGGCAACATCTCTAAGAATAGCGTCATGATTTGCATTATGAGTCAAAGGGCAGCCGGGTTTAGGAGCTATCGTTGAGGCTTCTATTAAGTAGTTCCTATTGTTCCGTTCAGAACACGGCTCTGCCCGTACGTGGGCCTCAGAAAAGGCATCTGTGCCATTGTGAAAGCTTGTATCACGAGAGCTTGGAATGTAATCGACCTCAATAATGGTTTTGTTGCGTCCAATGTTGGGACAATCAGCTGAAAAAAGGTCATCGCAGCGACTAAAAGCAGGGAGCTCGTTCCGAGTGAGAAGAAAGCCACGGGCGAAGAAAAAGATGGCAGCAGCGTGGAGGCAGAGAATGTACACTAAAAGGCAGACGAATCGTGACTCGAACATGAAGCCCATATTGGAGATGGATCATCCAGGCGCTGCCCACAGCTCCTGCATGCCACATCGGGGCCGGCTCTCGATTTAGATGGTGAGCAACATGAAACCTCGAAGATTTCACCGACGAACTGACACTAAAAGGCAGACGAATCGTGACTCGAACATGAAGCCCATATTGGAGATGGATCATCCAGGCGCTGCCCACAGCTCCTGCATGCCACATCGGGGCCGGCTCTCGATTTAGATGGTGAGCAACATGAAACCTCGAAGATTTCACCGACGAACTGAGAAGCAAAAGATGGATGCAATCTGATACATGACAAGATTGCTGTTCTTCTTCTTCGACAGATCTACGACAAGATTGCTTTTCTTCCTCGACAGATCTGCAAAATTTTCCTGCACGAGAGACGCGACTCGGCCTCTACTCAAATTCCGGTGCTCAGTGCTCTCTCGTGCATCTTTTGTGATGGATGCATCTTCCAAAATTCCTCCAGCCGTTCCTGGTCTACTTCATGTCCAACTTACTTCCTAAGGCCTATCGAATATACATTTTACATACAGGCTCATATTCTAATTTTTTTGGCCAAGCGAAAATATTTTCTTTATCCATTTTTTGTGCCCTTCTCTAATTTCCACGTTCCCTCTTTATCGCTTTCTATTTCAAGGCAAGGCCCCCTCTCCCCCCCTCTCTCTCTCTCTCTTCTCTCTTCTCCTTGCTACACATCCAAGTCCTCTCTCTCTCTCTCTCTCTCTCTCTTCCCCTTTCTCCCCTTCTCTCCTTCTCTCTTCTTCTTCTTCTTCTTCTTCTTCTTCTTCTCTCTCTCAGCTTCCAAGGGAGGCCTTTTCAATGTATTCAACTTGTTTACAAATTGATACAGCCAACCTTTTTTTCCCATGCCCTTGAAGTTGACTTGACACGACCTAATCCAGGTTTTCAAAGAGAAAATTACCCAATTTACAAATTTTGCTATTTGAGGCTTTCCTAAATAGGTGAAGGAAGGGGGGCACTCCTAGCACACGATCCTTGAGAATTATACATTGCATGTGCCTTTAACCCTCCTCTATTCTCCATTCCCCGTTTGCAAAGAAGATGTGTATGTGTTTTTCAAGCACGTCAAGGTTCGAGGCTGGCTGCAGTACAACGTATACGCCGTGCAATGATGGGATTTTCTTTCGTTGAACTTTAATCTGCACGCTCCAACCGTCAACATCAGTTTTCAAAGCTAGAGGCGTCACCATCAGCCTGAGAAGATCACAGGGAAGTTGACATGGCGAGCAGAGGTTCACCCCGCTATCGCAATCAGTTTGGGAAGATGTCCCAAACCTTGACGTCCAGGAAACGGCCTCGATCAAATTTTCCTCAAAAAAATTAGCTCGCCTTTCTTTTTTTGAAAAATCCTCCCACGGTCATTTCCCTTAGGACTTCAAGCCTCGTGCACTTCAATTCCAACGGGGTTTGTATGCAAATCTTGTCCACTTACCATCATTTATATATTGTGCCTTCGTCCACTCTTACATCATCCTCGTGTTGGTTCATTTTGATTCACTTGCTAGCGTTTATGATGTTTTATAGTAGCAAAGGCATTGTGCCATAACCCTGAACATGTTAGGCAACATAAACCTATATATTGAACGTATGGGCCATCGAGCTAAGACAGCTCATCCACCCGAGAGCAATTCATTCACCATCATCAATCCTTAAAGCTTGCACACTTTGTAAGTTTTGAGGTTCATTTTGGTCATAGGTTCTAGTTTTGAAAAGTGTATTATTGCAGCTTTTGTGAGAGCAATCTTCCCTACAGTAAAGAAACATTGACTTTGGAAAATATGTTCAATTGTGGATCAAGTTTGTTGCCCAACGATTTACAAGACAAAATAAGATTTTCCACTTCATGAAATATTGTGGAATGTTTGATTTACTCTTTTTGGCCATTGCAATGTACATTGTTTGTGTTTCTTGGAAACATTGCCTAAACCTTTGTTTGAGGGGCTTCTTGTAGTGAGTTAACTGCTCAAAAACTCTTACAAGCAGGTTTGTGGTGGGAAACATTGTTCAAAGATGCTCAAACCAAATGTACGCAGTGCAATGTGCCAATGCACTGGATGGTTTTTGGCTAAACAATCTATGCATTTACAACATACTAGGCCTTGGGAAGCCTTTCAATCTTGGGGTTTGGATTTTGTTGGGCCACAAAATTCACTCAAAACAAGTTTATATGCATTGCAACTAACGTGCTATGTAGTGGGCAAAAGCTAAGGCACTTTGAGATAATTTGGCTTATAGTACAACTAAATTTGTCTATATAGATATTATATGCCAGTACGGATGTCCTCTCCAGCTTGTCAGTGATCAAGGTGCACATTTTCAAAATGATGTAATGCAAGAACTTAAAAAGGAATTCAAAATCATGCACACGGTTTGCTAATAGGCTTCCCAATGCATGTAAGGATTTATGTCCTCAAAGACTTGAGCCCCTTAACTCAAACTCACATTATCACACTGCATTTAAGGTCCTAGGTAGATATAACATGCTTCTATTCTTCAAGTACATCTATTTATGGCCTAAAAAATGAAGTTAGATCTTTTGTTCACACTACAATGTCTACAAAGAAACTTTATTTTTGGGGGACTCCAATCGGCTCATTGTGCTATCCAAAGCCATCCTAGGGACTTGGGTTCAAACTTCTTATTTTGACATCTCTACCTCAAGGGTAGACTCTTATGCCCCAAGCAAATGGATGTATAGAGAATTAGTCATCTCTAGGATCTCCTAGGAATTCAAATCAATCTCTCCCTTCTCAACCTAAAGTCACTAGAGTGGTGTCCCTTCAAATCTAGGCCCTTTGGTTTTTGAGAAAATGGTAAGACATCATAAGCCCTTATTGCTCAATGTATCTATAAATGAATGTAGAAAATCCTATACATCTAGATTATATGGATTATAGAACTACTCTAACACTCATAGTAATCCTCTAGCTACTAAGACCTAGCATGAGTCTCTCAAAAGAGACTAGATCCCATTTTAAGGCCTGCTCTTGCTCATATAAGGATTGCCACCAAGTCAATGCCTAACTACTTATTATGCTCGCGGTAATGGTGAAGCCGAGTCGACTAACAAAACATTGAAGCTTATCCTCACAAAGACAATATAGTTTGGTAAAGGTGAATGGGACATCAAGTTATACTCTCCTTTGTGGGTTTACAGAATGGCTTACAAGGTAACTACACATATCACAGCATTTCGTATGGCTTTTGGCCTGGAAGCAGTTGTTCCCTTAGAATTTGTGATTCCAAGTCTTCGAGTAGCTATCGAGCATCATTTGAGTGAGCTAGAAGCAATTAAGGGATGATTGGATCAAGCGGGGATGGAATGGACCCTAATGGTTGGTGGAAGTTCATGACAATGGAACGGTGCAACTTACAGACTTGGAAGGTAATGTGTTTTTCGAGTTGTACAATGGAAACAAAGTTAAGGCATAACACTATTGTTGCAGATAAAGTGAGAACATTGCATGGCTCCTCAAAAAAAGATTCCGTTCAAAATCCTAGGATTATTGGCCACTTTTTAAAAGTATTTTATTTTCTTATAGGTCCATCTCCAAAAACAGTATATTCTACAAAAGGGCACAAATTAGAGGATTACCAAAGAGCGAGCAAGGAAAGGTGAGCGAGCCCAATTAAGCGAGCGTGATTAAACAATAGGCAAGCGAGCATCCCTTGATCCACTATATGATTAATCAAATTTCATTGGAGAGAGGAGTCATGCCCCAAAATGATATTGCTTCCCTCCTTCCTTCTCATGCTATCACATTAGACTCATTATGGAGAAAGACTCAATAGTATATAAAATATATGATTCACAAAAACAAAGACTACTTAGAGGGCACATTGTTCGAATTGCACATCTCCGTCCTTCTCATATATTTACATTACAATAAATTTGGCAAACAAACACATAGTGGTACTGAATATGAGATTTGAAAAAGAACTAACATTGCACACAAGTTTTACATTACATATCATGCCTGCCATGCTTATATGATTACATATTCCATACATGCATCATGAAGACAAATATCAGGCTACACATATCCTTCCTACCCATACTTGGTATCTTCCTCCATACACCCATCCAAAGAAAAGTAGCCTACACATTATATTAAATACCTTTCTCTCCTTACTTTCACGCTGAAATCCTTATGGAGAGACAACAACATAGGAGCAGGTAGTATATAGCCAAAATGTGCTCATACTCTACATGTACATATCATGCCTTCCATGTTTGCAGAAGTACATCCTCCAAACATCTGATCCAAAAAATGGAAGGCATGTAGAGCAAAAAAGCACATTACATCTATTGCATCTTCTACTATTCACATTAAAGGCTGACATATCCTGCCTCTAATGCTTGCAGAAGTATATCCTTACTTCCATTACAAAAACATAGAAGGATCCCTACCTCTATAATCTGCATGTTCAGCAAAGAACAACAGAATGTCTTTCACATCATCTAGTCTATGGAAGATGGATTTCTTTTTCCAGCCAGTGCTTGAAACAACTCAATCTTAGTCAACGCTGCTTGATGCATAAATTGATGCACTGTATCACTCAATCCCAGCACTACAATGAACACAAAGTATATGTGCTTGCAAGGCATATAAGGAGTTTTACTTGTCTCCCTTTGAGTGAAATCAAGACATGTACAACGTGGGAATTCTGAAATTGAGACACAGTATGTTAGCCCCTTGGAAATTGAACCTGATGTATGAATGTGGAAAAGATGCACCTCATTTGGAATAATAGTGCTCTCTCTTACAACCTCCCCATTCTCTGCAACTGCCTTGCTTATCCTTTCTTTGAATTCTTTATTCAACCTAGTTCTCCATGACACAAGCTTTCCATCACGACGAGATGGGCGCACATGGCTTGGCATACAGATTTTTTGCATACGAGATGGGAAGCTCATGACACCAATAGCATCATCAGTCTCAAATACAAATCCTGCCCTTACCAGGGTCTCCCTCTCATCCACAGTAATTGATGTCCCACATGCAACCTTCCACACACCTGGAGAGTTTCCAGGAACACCCTGAATGGAATTATCCACCTTCCATGTATGGGTCACAGTACTATTGCAAAACCAAAAAAATTGTTCGATCAATCCATTGGAATGTTGCCTTCTTCCCTTAAAGCAAGGCGCTGGCACACCATTGCTTGCACTTCTACCAAGCACATTGATCATTGCCCCACACCATCTCCGACTTTCTATCAAGTAACCAAAGCATGTGACAACACTACGTGCTTCAGTTCTCCAATGGGCATCATGAATGTTTGCCTCTCTACAGGATTTTAAAAATCAAGTTGTCGTCTTTTTCCAATCACTCTCTTTGTAGTGATAGTGATGTATTCAAGGCGATGACTATCAAGTGCATGGACCACAGTTGAACATGTAGAACTCCTCTTTCTTCTCATACTTATCGGTTCTGTCATCGGTCTATCCATCTTTGGAGAGTGTAACCTAGCCTCTTCAATCACAGTGTGTGACAAATCAACAAGCCTATTTCTATCTCCTTTACTAGATCCACCACCATCAAGTATTCTTTATCGTAGAACATCCAAATTCGGACCTGTACCCAAGTGTTTTCCATTCAAAAAGGCATTATAGTGAGCACTCTGAAGGACACTCATTGCAAGATCTACAGCACAAGCTTCATACAATGTTATGTGTCTTGCATACCCATGTGCTGCTCTCATGCTAGAGTGTTTTGTCTCCGAAAGATTTAATGTAGGAACAAACCCAGAATTTTTCTCTTGCTGCAAAAATGTTCCCCCCCATTGGTTGACTCTAACATCCCACCAAGCCAACCATGTGTGGAGTGTTGGCAACTCACCCTCTTTCACATGCAATGGAGACCAATACAAGGTCAATGTTCTCTTGCATTGATCTGCAGAAGCAGTTGTCGTTGCCTCCCTCCATTTCCTACATAGAACCTTATGCTCCTCCTGAAATTGTGGCTTAATGAATCTTTTGGTATGCTCAAGCATGCTCATCTCCCAATGAAAACCACAAGTCCTTTCTTTACCCTCCATTACATTTTCAGGCCCACCATTGTAAACTGTGCGGATAGCAAGCCAATTTGCTCCTGCTCCATCTGCCATGAATCCTCGGAATTCAAGTGGTTCAAAACCATTCTTCTCCATCTAACTATTCAAAAGCTTCCAGAATTGCACTTGTGCATGGGTATCTTCCACCTTGAATTCACATATAGCTATTATTAAGAGTTCCCTTATGTAAGGGTCATACACATGAGCACCCATAGTTACCACCCTCAGCTTCGTTGCCCACCTCTCCCTCTCCTTTATCATCAAATACACCAATGCTGCCTCCTTGTCTTCTTCTTCTTCTCCTTTTATTTAGCTCCTCCTCTGCTTCTGCTTCCGCTTCCCCCTCCTCCCTTCCTTGCCTCTCCTCACCTCCTCTCCTCCAACCTCTTTCATCGCCACCTCACCTCCTTCCCCCTCCTCTTTCATCACCTCCCCCTACTTCCTCTCCTTCGCCTACTTGCCACTTTCACCCCTCTGCCTCACCAGACTTTGCTGAGTTCTCTCCCGCCAAGGTACACGCTCCTCGCCCATGCTTTTGTTTTCAGGAATTCGAAGCTCAACAATCATGCTTTGTATAAAGAATTAGCCAAGCTACACACATCCTTTTTTTAA
This sequence comes from Dipteris shenzhenensis, assembly GCF_047967505.1. NCBI lineage: Eukaryota > Viridiplantae > Streptophyta > Polypodiopsida > Gleicheniales > Dipteridaceae > Dipteris > Dipteris shenzhenensis. The sequence goes on along the minus strand of NC_141611.1, from coordinate 3,372,983 downwards.
TCTACTTTCCATGAGAAAGGGCAGCGCGCTCATGGAAAGTAGATCAAAATCATTGGGTCCTCTTTGATCTACTTTCCATGAGAAAGGACGCGCTGCCCTTTCTCATGGAAAGTAGATCAAAAAAAGAGATGATTTTGATCTACTTTCCATGAGAAAGGGTAGCGTGTTGACGCATTGTCCTTTCTCATGGAAAGTAGATCAGAATCATGTCAAAGAAGGTATACTAAAAAGCATTGGGGGTATACTAAAAACTTAAAAAATTTTCATCGATTTTTGTCTATGCACCTCAAATTGATTTCGAAATTGTGAATCCTTCTTCTCCTCACATCCTCATCCTCCAATTTTTCAATCTTCCAAGACCTCTCTAGTGAGTCCTTAAGCATTTGGAAGAGCCATGGTGCTAAGCATCTGTAGGAGCATTTTGGATACCCTTTCCATTGAAATGGACAGCGTGTTGATGTGCTGTCCATTTCAATGGAAAAGGGCATCTAAAATCCTCCATTGTATCTTTCATGTACCACGTTCATATTTGAGTAAAGAAGGAAATTTTGATGCTTGTGACACCAAAATGGGTAGCACGTCAATGCGCTGTCCATTTCGGTATCCCAAGCATCAAAATTGGCCTCTTTTAGGCTTCATAATAGGCTTTCAATGGGGTGGCATTTAGATGTCTTTTGCTTCAAAATGGACAGCACGTCAACACGCTGTCTTTTTTGGTAGAAAGAGCTTCACAGTTTAGGACATTGACATGCTCCCACACTTGCAATAGTCTTCCTACAATAAGATTGCTTGTTCGGATCAAGAATGCTCCCACACTTGACCTGCATGGTGACTTGAAAATAAAGTTAGCTTCCAGATCCTAGAGTTACTGTGTCAAGCCATCTTGTGTCAAGTCTTGCTCAATAGTGGCCTTGTATTGGGGTAGCATTTTATATGCCCTTTTCACCAAAATGGACAGCGTGTTGATGCGCTGTCCATTTTGGTAGAAATAGCACTAAAATGCACACTACTAATGTGTGCTTTCACAATTGCATTCAACCTATACATTTTAAGATTTTTATTATATATGAATGCTCTTTGGACATAAGATCTCAAAGAGGAAGAGTTAAGTAGATATAAGGTCGACATAAATATCATCTATGTAGCTTTCAATTCTGCAAGTTATTTTGACCACAAGGACGATTTTGCCAACACATTGTATGCTTTTGTCTTTAATCGACATTCTTGAATCATGCCTCAAGTTAAAGGAGGAACTCCTTGATTGAGGAAAGTCCTCTATGGAAGGGGGTGAGAGTTTGTGGAATATTGGAGAAATCCCCCAAAAGATCACCACATGTACATGTATTACACAATACATGTATATAAATAGACATGCTTAAGTATTCATAGACATGTATGTGTGATACATTTATTTGTGTCCATATGTCGTGTATGAAAATGTCAAGATGTATATATGGAAGTCTATTGTAAATGTAAACATATGCATGGAAGATGCGGTCTCTTCCATTAGCAAATGAGTGCTATATGGGGTTGAGAGTTTGAGAGGTTATGTATGTATATGCAGATATAAATTCATACATAGATAAGTTTATACATGCATACATAAAACTATTTACATGTGTTTTTTTATTTGTACATAGAAAAGGATATGCATACATATGCATAAATATGTGAAAACAGATGTGTTCAAAGATAAATAAAGACATGTGTATAAAGATAAATAAATATGTTTAGATATTCCTTTATACACATCTATGTATAGGAGTTTGAATGTTAGCTCTATGTATCAATAACAGTATATTAGTTTGACTGTTAGCTCTATGTATCTTTAATAGTATAGGAGTTTGACTATTGGCTCTAAGATAAACTAGACCCTAAATGCATGTGTTCAAAATGATAGTGTAAATATGTCTCAGGTTAGTGTTTAAAAAATTTAACAGTTGTGCTCACATTGAACTCTTGATCTTCATAGAATGTTTTGGAGAAGAATAGCATGTGCCGTGAACAATAGATTTTTTCTATAGTTTGCTATGCTATATTTGCTCTTGGATTAGATTTTCATTGTCTTGCAATCTCATTTCATATGTGACCAGTGTATGAAAAGGTGTTATTTTTGTATTTCATTTCAGGATGACTGGAAGGAAAGGTAAAAAGCCTCAAGAGGCTCTACCTCCAAAGTTAGCAAGAGGAAAGAAAATAGATCCCCCTGCCCAATCATCAGTAGGTGGGACAAAAGAACCAGGGGCTGCAGTAGGTTCTGAGCCTGATACATCCTTTGCTCCAAGAGATGAAGGACCAAGATTAGAGGAGGTTGTATTGCATGACACTGAAGTGCAAGTGGAAGGAGGAGGTGATGTGATTGGAAAATGTAGGATGCTTGATTTAGATCATTGTCCTCGCATTCCATTACATAGATTGATCCCCTATGCACGAGTACGAGGACTGCGTGATGATGTGTGTTCACTAAAAAGCGCATTCCAAGTGGAGGGCTACCTTCCAGAGAAAGGATCTTTCATAATTTCCGTTTGCAAAAGTGATGGAGAGGAGGTAGTAGTGACAGATGATATGATGGAGAGGTGGTCTGCCACTTGGAGAGATGTTGATGACGAGTTTGAGAATGACTTGCTATCAAGTCATGAATTTAAATTTACGTCAAGAAGGATGTTTTTTGTTTAGGAGGGAAATCATAGGACTACTACTTGGATGAGTGTTATAAAGGATATCTTTCCTACAAACAAAAAATGACACATAAGAGTGGTTTGCACAATAATTGATCCTAGAAAAATAAGTGAGATTGCTTTATTGGCTAGCCTACAGTGCATGAATTCGTAAGTACTTTGATACCTTTTTTTCTTTCATTATTTTGTGTTGTATAATTCTTTACCTTCATTCTTTTTATTTTGTACAAATGAACTAATCTTTTGATGTATCTTGTAGTATGAATGAGCATGCCATTGTCAAACCTAGCCTCCGAGACACACTCATAAATGCACACAACATTTGTGAGTGTGATCCTACGATATTTATGAAATCATTGTCTCCTAATGAAGTGAAATCCATAGAGAACTGGAGGGCTCATGAGATAAAGGAAAAAGGCCCTGGTTTCCATTGACAAGAGGCTATCTTGCAAGATTGGTCTTTCAGGTTTAATGCTACACTTCTCTTGGTGCTTATTCTCTTTCATTCCTTTTCTTTCTATAAAAAGAAATCTTTTGTGTAGGTTGGGTACAATACAGAGCTTAAAAAAGCAATTGATAAGATATCCACAAAGATGCCTATAGACAAAGAACAAAAGCTGAAGGAAAGCAATGTGTCCTAATTCAAAAGAGAATTGCTAACAGGATGGGAAAGGTGAGAGTTTAATTCTTATTATTGTTACATTTTTTAATCATTTTATGCATCTAACATGCAATGCTTGGATAGGTTTTGAATTGCATAGATCCAAGCTTGGGTGAGGCCTGGTTGGAAAATTTATTTGCCTTGCGATTTGATGGTCTGGACTCTTGTGTAACTTTGGAGAAGCTACAACTCATAGCAAAGTCTGATTTGAGATTGGAGGAAAAAATCATTTTTCTTTCCTTGGAGGCTACCAAACCAATGAGGGATATGTATTTCATGCTTGTAGGGGATGTGGAGTATAGAGGGTAAGTTGTTCCTTTCATAAATAAACTTATTTTGCAGTGTTTGTATGTATTATAGAAGTGCCATAAGTCTTAGTTGTGTGAATACTTTGTTTTTCACTTGTGTAGATGGATTAATAGAGAGATATTTCTTGAGAAAGTAGAGACCCAGGCTTTGAAAGTTCTTGATGACTTGAGGATTGTAACAACCATGGGCATTCCTTTAGAGACACCAAAAGATTACACAATGCAACAGTACATGGAGAACATAAAATTAGAAGGAAGAAAGCATTTTTTCTTAGCTTTACGATCAAAGGATTCAAAGATTGAGAGTAAGGGAGGAAAGAAAGCAGACGGTCTCTCTGAGTTGGACATGGCCACTCACAGGGTTGTCTACAGGTTGGTCCCTTTTAGTTTTCATGATGGTGCTTTTCTATTTGTTTTGTGAAGCTTATAACAACATTGAACTTGACAATCATTTTTATTTGTCTCAAATTTTTTGTGAACCTTTCCTTATATAGGAGGTCTAAATAATTAGTGATTGTTGATTTGTAGGTATCTTGCTCATTTGGTAAGAGAGAGAAAGATCTTAGAGATTCCAAATTTGTGCAAGAGTTGGGTGGAAATTGGTCATGCTGCTTGTATGTATCCTCCTGGCATGCACAATCACTCTCAATGGGAACTTGCAAATTGTCCTTGGTGGATAGACTTCCCCAAGGGACAAGTCTTGGTATGTGAGAGAGACTTTCACAAGAAATATGCTTCACCTAAGAACATTCAAGAAAGTAAGGATAAAATGGGGGGAAGCCCTAGAAAAACAAAAACACAAGCACAAAAACAAGAACAAGCTCAAAAGAAAGGTAAGAGATATACATACATGTTGAGTTTCTAATGTTGTTTATGATGAGGGTTTGGAATAGTATACTAATGTTATTCTTTCCTATCCATTTAGATGAGGAGCCATCTAGTCCACCAAGGCAAGATAAGGATCAAATGGAGCATGCAAGTAAGGTTCTAGTTATTTTTTGTTCTTGCTATTGGTGTTTCAAAATTTCCTTTGGTATAAATTTTCCATGTAGGTTCACAATCTATCACAAAGTACAACATAATGTTTTTCATAAGGTACAGTCACCGGATAGTCTATCGACTCATGGTATCACTCCATTGTATGCTTGTATGGTGGGTGATTACATAACCATGGGCATGGACTTTTTCACAATCCAAGAAAAATGAAAAGTATACTATTTTGCATGAGTTTTTCATGAATGTAGTTAGCCCTGATCGAGACTACATGCGGTTGGGTAAGAAGATTAAATGGGCTGCAGATTTTCTCCCACTGGATTTCCACTTGATGAGAGAGAACCCATCTCAGTTTGGAACCTCTTATTGGAGGACCATGTGTGTTATGGGCTTGCCGTTGTAGCAGCTTCATTATCAGATAGTGGTTGGCTGGCAATTATATGTCCTATGGCAGGTAAGGTTCAATATCTGGCACTATTGTTGTTATATGTCCTCTATTCCCATTTTTCTTATATGAGGTAGTGTCATTTGATTGTAGGACACTGTATTTCATGGATGGAGTGCTTTGCATTTGTTCAAGGCTTGGAAGTTGTCAGACGTGTAGTCATTCATGACAAGCTTCCACAGGGATACTGTAAATACCATGGTATAACTCTTAAGGTATGCTATAATTCCATGCATGGTGTGTTGTAATGCTTGAACTTTTTAATGTGTTATTTTATGTGGGATTGATAGACGCCATGTTACATGTAGTATGCATGCTAGGTTTTGATGGTAAAATCATATATTTCATTTGTGTTCCATATGTGTGGTCACATGTAGTCTTTCATGCTATGATACTTGTTGGCTAAGGTCATTCTTTGGTATGTGGTTCTCTATGCATGATTCACAGATGTAGTCATCTATGTTGGCTCTAGTACGTAGAGCTAAGAAGACTCCATCAATTTATTTGGAAGAGAGTGTTCCACTATTTCAAAACCTTTCCATTGATTTGCTATCTAATTTATGGACTCACTATGTGCCTCTCAGTGAGAGGACAATAGTGCCTATGTCTTCTCAGATGGCTCGAGGTGGACTTGAGCGATGTTGCTACTTTGTTGGGTGTCTTTTGTCTCTCTTATGTGTTCTAGGAGGATTGGTTTTAGAGATGGGTTGTGGCACAGCTCCTCTCATGCATGCTTGTTAGGCTACTGGTAGACCTTGTTTTCCTTTTGATTTAGATAGCAGTATTATGGCTACCATTGTTGAGCCACTTGTAGCAGACCATTCCGAGAAATGGGTGAGGTCAGAGCATGATGGCGATGGGGATGAAGATAGAGTGGACCCCATCACAAATCCATATGATGATTAGTACGGTACTGAACTTAGATATTTCTTTAATGACGTTTGGATATTTTTGGATTGTTGTTATTGTGTATTTAACGTTTTGACTTACTATGGTTTCAAGTGTATGTTTGATTGTAGTTTGTTACCATGCTATGTAGAAGAAATGGCAAGATTCATGTCAACTGAAAGAAGATATGATGAGAGGCATTCAGATAGGCCACGAGCTCGCATTTACTTTGTTGATGATGAGTGTCAAGAGGAGTAGAATATGATTTAAGAGACCATTTTGATGAGAGCTTGGTGATACTTATGAAAAGAAGTCCCATTTTGAATATGGTAAGATTGCTCTATATATTATGAAATCCTATGCTTTCAAATGACGCTTGGGTTTCTTGACATATGGGTGAGCTAACAGTAATGTGGTAATATTTCTCTACGTATTATGCATTCCTATGCTTTCAAATGACACTTGGGTTCTCCCACATATGGGTGAAGTGGTATTAATGTTATTAAGTATAATTTCAAGCAATGTGGATGTTTTGATTGTAGGAAAATAAAACCCATCTTGAATGCAGAAGAATTGTTGTGTATGTGATGCAATCCCACGTTTTGAAGTGACACTTCACTTTCTTTTGATTACTAATGACACATATTGGAAGTTACATTATTGAGATAATTCTAATCAATCTTGTATCTTTTCTTGTACTGTTAGTCCAAAACATCACTTTTTGACCTCGGGTTTGTATACAGGTCATTTGACACCCAAATCATGTCAACTACAAGAAACATGTATTTCATAGACACAATGTATTTCACATGCACAATTTAAATGCGATAGGAAGGACAAATACAATTACCATTTGAGAAAGCAAAATGTATAAGATGTTGTGCTTGGATAGTCAAATACAATGAAAACATTAAAAAAGGCATGAGATATGTTTGCAACTTTATATGAGGCAAATGAATACCTAGGATCTTGATGAAGAGAAAGCAAATCAATAAAAGCTTTTGACATGCATATATAGTGAGACTTATAGGCATGAATATACAACTTGCAGCCATATGAGGGACTATGAAATATCAATAAATTGTGCAAGTCATTGTCAATAGACTCACTGAAGGATATGAGAATTGAGTTGTTGGAAAAGTGTTAGTTGCTTTAGTCTCTCCTATGCTACCAAGTCCAAGTTACATTATCAAGATAATTATAATATATTATCAACTTGCTTTACTCTCCCAAATATGAAAAGTAGGTTAAGTTTCATTTTGGAGATTCTTCCCAAATAGTGGATTTCACAGAGCTATGTTGGCTACCTCTATAAGGGATTGTGGAAAAGATTGCTCGCTTTTTGAGGTCCGCTCGCTTTTTCTCGCTTGCTCTATTGACTACCCCCACAAATTAATGCAGTGCAACTTTTTAAGATGAACTAGATACATATACTTAGGCTTTCAAACTTGACTACACATGAATAGCATCTTCAAAGCACATGCTAGATTATGAATTTTATTTTAAAGGTTGTAAGAAATATTTTACATCCACAAAGTCACCCTAAGATTTCATCATCTCACTGATGGTATAGAAATGTAATTCAAACCAAAAGAACATGAAAGATATTATTATTTATATTATAACCATGAAACCAAATCAAGTACATGTAAAATATGTACCAAATGGGAAATCCATATGACAAATAGAAAACCAAATCATTTAAATATCTTAAAATATGTTCATACGTCAAAATTTATATGAAAAACCAAATGTCTAACTAAACATCAATACAATATATGCATGTCTTATCAACAATGGTAGCAAAATCACTCCTTGTACAATAGTTGAACCTATTCTAGTTTCCTTAATAGCTTCATGCTCTATCTCAACAAATTCGCCAGCTTCATCATGAAGGGGAGGTTGAGTTTCTGATGATGATGCTTGAAACTGATCATTATTAGCTACGACTTTTATGTGGCTGAGGAAAAAAAAATAGGCTTGCAAGATCACAGTGGACTCTCTAAGAGTAGCTTGGAAAATACATAGGCAATTTCTTTGTGGCTAAGATAAAAAAACATGCTTGGAATATTGTAGGTGACTCTCTAACAGAGGCGACCAAGGAAAAACTTTGCAAGAACGAGAGGCGATTAGAGAAAAACTTATAAAAAAGCTAATTTTGAACATGGTCTTGCATGTCACTTTTTGCCCAAAAAGTACCCTAAACCCTTTAAAAATTCACAAATTTGACATAATTTGATGATATCATCGAGCCACGTCATAAAGTTAACCCTAAATTTGATGTTAGCATCAAGTTGTAGCAAAGGTTATGATGAAAGTCGATGATATCATCAAATTTTGACATGACATCGAGTTTTTTCATAAGTTATGACAAAAATCAATGATATCATCAAATTTTGTCATAAATTATGATAGAATTCGATAATATCATCGAATGTTGTCATAACAAATACAAAAATAGTAAAATTGCTCTAACTTTTGAACCAGGACTCCGTTTTGGGAGATTTCTAACTCAAAATTTAGAGCACGAGTGGCTCTACAATTATGCTTTAGCACTTTGTTCAAATTTGAAACTGAATGCACTCAAAAACTAGGTGAAATGTAAGTGGGCCATTATCTACTACAAATTTCCTTATAGAAGGAAACTCCTGTCTAACCAACACATATACCGTAAAAGCACCAAGCAATAATTCTACTATAAATATAGCTCTAATTTCCCATTTTCAAATCACATTATGGCTCATTGCTATTTTTTTTCAACTTATGACATAACTTTATAACATCATCACTTTCGATCTTGAGCTATGAGTCACAATATCAACTTTTATTGTGACCTACAGATATCGGGATGAAGATCAAATTTAAATTTCCACAAATAGATGAGGATGCAATACATGCTGGCATCATCTAAGAATTACACAATATGCACTTGATGAGGAGAACAAAATATGTGGAGAGTATGATGGGTAGCTTCTTCTTTTATTTTTGATATGATAAAATGGCAATCATGTTAACTTTCTTCCTTGTGTATACATCGGCTTAGTGGAGAATGTGCTCAATTTTATGTATACATGCAAATCCACTCAAGTCAAGAATTCCATTTTGCTAGTGGATTTTTTTTTGGGACATATGATAGGAAGCCATTTTTTTAGAAATGAGTTAAAAATGGAAATTTTTAATGGTATAAAAAAGAATATTCCATTTAGTTCTCGTTTTTATGAAATAGTTATCCCTTCATCCTCAATAGAGTTGCATATCGAGTAGCGAGTTCTTCACACATAGGAAACTCAGAGATAAATTACTCGGTTGACAATGCCTTAGTGAATTGTCACAAGCCAGCAGGCCAGCTAGCTATTTAATTATGGTGGACCAAGTACATCGTGTGCTGCCATGTGGCATGATTAACGTTAAGGGCTCATTAATGTTGAGACATCATGCAAAGTAAGGGAGATCCATGCAACTACATATTTGACGGGCATTGCAGTCATAGATTCTAAATGACTATAGTTTATCAAAAGCCCCACTAATCAAAACTAATACCAATTGCAAATTCAATATACCCATTCATTGTCTCCACAACATCTACCTCCCAAATACTATGTGCTCTCATTCTTTCACCTTTGTCCATCTCTTTGAGCTTCTTGTCCTCACCAAGCCAATCTATCACTCACCTACAACTTCCTTCACAATTGTCTCTCTTTGTGTCTAGATCTGTCATCTTTATCATGATGGCAGATCGTCAGACCCGTCTGAAGCAGAAGCATAATTCTTGCATTTCTCCTCCACACCCCATTGAAGACTTCTTTGATGATGTTCTCACTGGTATTCTTGCAGCAAATCGCATTCTCAAGTTTGCTCAACTACCTTGGAAGGATGTATACAATGAGGAGCTGACTGAGGAAATCTTGGATTCATATGACAAGAACAATCACAGTCTCGTCATTAATGGCAACATGTCAGGATTACTTCAGAGTGTCTACAAAGGTTGTTGCAAATGAAGTAGTGGTCCGACCCCAAGAAGATGGCAGATTCTAAGCACTGTGATGCATTCTTTGAGGCGGGTAGTTACTCGTCTTCACAGGGCTACCTCATCAACAAATCGAAAGATGAAGGCCTACAAACAACCTGTCGATTTTTGTCAAAGTTCATCGTGCTCAAGAAGAGTGTTGGGTATGTGTCCCACTAGTATGTAGCCTCAGTCATACGGCAATGGTGGAGGACCAGCTCATATAGATTGGTTCTTGAATCGTTGAAAAGGCTTTTGAGAATCAGCTCCGAGCGGTCAACAAGAGGAAAACCCATTGTAACTCGGCCCCCCCTTATGTATGCTCCATCATAGACTCATGTATGGGAGAGTGCCTTGGCCAGATGCACTATCAGAAGGAGGGGGAGGAACTTTTGGAACGGGTGGACAAGATGAGCAGGGGCAAGCCGAGCATGGTAAGGGGCAACAAGAAGAACCAGGATGAGCAGGACGAGGGAAAAAACACAAGAATGGGGAAAAATCGAGCAGGACAAAGGAGAGGAATAGGAACAAGGATCGAGAGAAGACCAATAGTAGTACAAAGGCAAAGACCAACACCAGGACTAAGGCGAGGAACAAGAGCAAGGAACTGTGGTGAGGAGTAGCCAGATTGTCAGACAAGTGGAAAATAGGGAGATGATTATCCAGATATCTAGACAAGTGGACAACATGTAGATGAGAAGCCAGAGGGGAACTGTGACAAGAACACCTCCGAACAAGCTAATGGGGGAAGGAATAATGGGAAGGGCACCCCCAAGGAGCAAGAACAATTGGAAGGGAATAGCCAGCAGGGTACCCCCAACACAAAGAGAAACGACGACGAGGACACAATGGATCAGGAACCATTGAAAGTGGTCGAGCCCATGCATAGAGCCAAGCAACAAGGAGTTGGCTCAGCACTCAGTCCTCTTACCTTGAGTCCACTTCCTACTCCCCTCCAAAGCCTTGGACTCATAGAGCCCTTTCCTCTCGACTCGATATTGACTAAAGATAAGCATCATGTTGGAAAATTGAAAGGAAAGGAAAGAGTGGACACAAACTCAGAATACTTGCATTACTTGCTTGTAGAATGAAGAAGAGTGAGGTCCTTAAGTAGGCACCTCATACATGCTCACTGACATCACTGATGACTTCAGAGCTCCACAATCATCTCCTCAATCTACTCCTAGATTCTCTCAATCATCCTATGTGGCTCTCCACCACCTAACTGTGCTTGTGGGCACCTAACTGTGCCTCTAGCACTCACACATAGAAACATAAGGTGTGCCTGAGGCATACACCTTGAGATATCCCAACAAACCCCCCCTCAAGGAAATGCCTCAAGCTATGTCAAGGATACATCTAGTCTCATAGTTTCTCATGCCATCTCATGGTGGTCAAGGATTAATCTATGGCTAGGTTCTCATGCTAGCAAGGGTTCCCTTGGGTGTAAGGTAAACAAAAAGGGATACAAAAAGACCTTCCAATGGTTATCTCCCCTGCATGTACATGCACACAATGTCTGCAGGAGGTACCATGGAGCAAAACATACACATGACCTACATCATAAGGTGACCAGAGGTGTTTACAAAACACACAAAACACAATAGTTTATTTTCATTCATTTTGGAGGACTATCCAGGCTGAGTACCTTGACATAAAAAGAGAGATCTAGAGCATACATAGAGATGATTTAAAATGCATAATCTTCAAAGGATGCCTCATCTTGTGGAGGCTCATCAACTGAAAGTAGATTTGCATTTTCTGTCTTTGAAGTTGCTTCCTTTTTGGCAACCATTGTTTTGGCAATCTTCAACAAGGAAGTCAGATTGGCATTTTCATCCTTTGTAGCATAACAAGACATTGCTTTATGTTTTGGCTTTTCACATATTTTTCATAAGCAAGCCATGAGAGGGTCTAACCCAGGTATTGGGCAATGTCTTCTCTCTTACAGGGCTTAGAATAACAACTGAAATGCTTCAAAATATAAGCATTTAATGTAGCAAAGTCTTGTGACCAAATTTCAATCAATGATGCTTCTTCTTACATGCTTCATAGAAGAGGCTAAAATGAATACTTTCCAATCAAAACCAGGTCTAGCAATTCAAAACAAAACTGAAGCCACACTTGTACTGAAGTTATTGAAAGTTTCAAAAAACTAGAAATGCTAGAGTAGCATTTTATGTAGCATCATCTCCAAAAACTTGTCCAAAACTATCAAAACTGAAAAGCTGAACTTGGAGGGCTTGTAGCTCACTCTTCAAAGCAAGGAAAAGAGGGCTTTCTGAAGCAAAATAAAGCTCATATACCAGAGAGGGTCCAGCACAGAGGTTGGATGAAATGGTGCGCACTTTTGCCCGAGAGAGTTGCTACAGTCTGAAACTGAGTTTTGACGATTTCTCCCTCGTTATTGAACCAAATGACCTGAAAAATGGCTCAAAATCTTTGTCTTGAGGTCGCCCATCTACTCCTAAGAGGGCTCAAGCAATGGCGGAGCAGGCAGGGAGTATTGAGCAACAGAAGAAATTCGCTTTTTGGAGAATGGCAGCCACCACAGATGTTTTTTCTTCAATTGCTTGCAGGTGGAAGTTTGCCCATACTAGAGGAGTTTCCAGCTCAGAGGGTTTGGGCAATGGTCGTTTGTAGGTGGAGAACCAAGCTCTCAAAGATTTTGGGAAGAAAGAGGAAAATGGAGAAGAAGAAGATGAAGAAGAAGAAGATGATGTGGCAGAAATGGGCCCAAGGGGGATTAAAGGGCTCTGATACCATGTTGGAAAACTGAAAGGAAAGGAAAGAGTGGACACAAACTCAGAATACTTGCATTACTTGCTTGTAGAATGAAGAAGAGTGAGGTCCTTAAGTAGGCACCTCATACATGCTCACTGACATCACTGATGACTTCAGAGCTCCACAATCATCTCCTCAATCTGCTCCTAGATTCTCTCAATCATCCTATGTGGCTCTCCACCACCTAACTGTGCTTGTGGGCACCTAACTGTGCCTCTAGCACTCACACATAGAAACATAAGCTGTGCCTGAGGCATACACCTTGAGATATCCCAACACATCAAGATTGCAATGTTACAGAAAGTCAGTGGTAGGCCGTAGGTGCTGAGAGAGAACATGGTCTACACGGCACAATCCCTATTGGATCCCCCCATTGGTATTAGAGCATAACTTATTTTTATAGGCCAGGTATCGAGAGGAGGTGACCATATTTTTTGAGGAACAGACAGCCAATCTGCGCAAGGTAGAAGGTGACCAAGTTGCAGAATGTAGGTTTCAAAAAGAGCAGTTGGAAAGCCAACAAATGGTTCATGATGACCTAGTCCATGCTCAGGCTCAGCTGCAGTGTATGCACATACAAAATTAAATACTGATAGTAGTAACTTGCATTGTGAGCTGGAGTGCCAGAAGAACCTAACGAAGTCCTTGCACCAACATTGCAATCCATCAAAGGATGACTACATTCAGAGGTTCATTCTATAGCCACGTCCTTGCATGACATGGTCTCCACCTTGTCGAGATTTATAGAGGTAGAGATCATTGTTCTTGATTTAGAAAATTTTCCATGTTTTTTAAATTTGCAAATTCATGTTAGAATGATTTTTGCATGTGCATACTACAGATTCTACCTCTCGTAGATGAGTGTGATGCATGTATTGCTAATTTGGAGGGTCAGTTGGTAGAGTCTACCAGCAAGGTTAGTCGTTCATCATCTTTTACTATATTCTTGTGCCACATGTGTTACTCATGCTATGCCCCTTTCTCACCTCATGATGTGTGTTTATTTGGTAGATGGAGACTCGAGTATGATAGTTAAAGGCAGAGTTGTAGGAGCAGAGGGTCTCAACACACATTGCATACCATCGAGCTGAGCACTATTTGTATCAGAGCTGAGACATATCTCACGTGATGAGAGTCACCATAGGATACACCCTAGTGCAATTTTGTATCCTGCCCCTCCTACAGATGTTCCCACTAGATGTCCCATAGACCCAACAGTACTCTCTAGGATCCCCATGTCTACTTGCGTCCTTTGCTAGGAGGATTTCGATAGCGTAGGATTTTTTGGCCTAGGATGCGGCCACCTCGCTCATCTCCACTACCTGACCCACCATATGGTTTCATGGGCATGCTGCCTAGTTTGTTTTGATGATATCAGAGTGCCTACCTATCATGGTCTAGGCATGGATAACCTTTACCTTAGACATGGCCAGGCTATTGATCCCATGTCCCGCACGATCTCGATAGAGCATTGTAGGGCAGAGGCATAGAGGGATTTGCTTGAGCAGGAGGGATTTGATGCCGCATGTATACCCCTGGCAGTTCTCGTATGTAGACTTCATGCTTAGCAATGAGGCATGAGAAGAGGAGGCACGATGCATCGAGTGAGAAGCACACCTAGAGATATCCTTGTAGGATTGGGTGTAGCAAAATATTGGGGAGGATCTGGACCAGTGGCTCAGACGTGAGGAGGAGCTTACTCGTGCTAGATTTGAGGCACAAATCCATGCTAATTAGCAACTCTGGGAGCTCAGGCATCCATATGTGGAGGACGCAAGGATTATGGAGATACAGACAGTGGCTCAACATGCTACCGCATCCCATGGAGATGAGGTCGGACCTTCTACACAGTGGATGATTGGGCAATGTGTCATGTAAGAGCCACATCAGAGGTGATTAGAGGCACCTATGTCAAGTTTTATGATTCCTTCGATGATAGCTGATGTACGTGGCATATACTTTGATGATCATGTATGTGTACTTTGATGTACATGGCATACTTTGATGACCATGCATGTACTATGAGTTATCTACTTTGATGATCATGTACGTACATTGATGATGATGATTGATGGCTGTAGATGACATGTGTGTCATGTAATATGTGATGATTATGGTGGTTTTGTTCTTTTCATCATGTGATTCTATTGTAGCTTTGTTTATCACGATATTCTCTCTCTCTCTCTGTAATCTTATCTCGAATAAAATGTGAAGAATGCAAAGGATTTAATTCAAACACCTTAATGGAAAATTTGTTATCAACGATTGAGAAAAGAAGTTGGATTTAGGGCTAGAGGCCTTGAATGCATTATATGCCGTGAATTTGCATTGTACAGTAGAAGGGATAGGAGAAATATGAACCATCAAAGCACTCATTGTACTGTAAGTAGCTTAAGGGTGTATATATGCTAAAGGGGATCAAACACCCATCAAGCACCATAGGTAGAAAAGAATATTGTTTTAACTAGGTGTATCACAAAGTGTATACATGCTTTACGAAGTTAAATATTTGAATTTGAAACAAAGGTAATTTATATATATATGTTTGCTCTCAAGTGCCATAAGGTATTTTAGCATGATGTTAATCTCACATCATTCCATTGCTAAACTTCGCTTAAGAAAACATGTCACTCTAAAATTTTTTATAAATGAATAAGTTTGCCTTCAAACTATCATATGCTAGGGGTCTTAACATGGTGGCAATTGTATCTATACCATCAACACTTATCGCACAAGTACCACCATGACTACAACTCTCTTTAAAATTAAGTTTTGGACAACAATCTAGATGATTGGCTTTTGATACACAATCTGTTCCAATAGATTGATATGTTTATCTTGTGAGACAACTATTAATAAACACCGTATCAACTTGGGTTTGAATTTTATGAATAAAAAGTGAAGTTGTGCTTTTGTTTATAGTAAGAACAAGTTTAATGCTTGATCGCTATAGTAGAAGTTATTCTAGAATATTCTCAAAACTACTTTAATAAGAGTTTGAAGTAGCAAAAAAGAGACTCTATGGTTTAGGAGGGACCAAGCTTTGTAATATCTAAGTTCAAGACTCTATAGTGTTTATGGTCCACACTAATAATATCAAATTATTCAAAAGGAGATCAAAGTTAGGTTACTAAATTTAAAATAGATGTGTCCACTAGTCGTTTTCAAATTTCCAACTAAGAGAATGACCTAAGAAATTTTGAAAATCAAAATATTCAAGAGACATGAAGCTTCATCTCAGTATGCTACATTGATGAGAGTGTAAGGAAAGAAGCAAAGAGAAAACTCTCCAACTTCCAAGCTCAAGCTCCATAATATCAAATCAAGCTTTGTAAAATGGTCACTTTGACCTCCTTGTGCCCACATTCGATGCCAGATGGAACTCAAACTTTGCAAGAGCATGGAGACCATAGGGTTTAAAACTTGTGCAAATTTTGAGCCCAATCCAACACATGGACATGCAAATCCTAATGACCCATTCCATAATTTGCACCTTCACTGATGTAATGAGGTGCATAGGATGATAATATGCCCTTCGACCTCCCCATGCCCACATTCAATGTCGGATGGGACTCAGACTTTGTAAGAGCATCGAGACCATAGGTTTTAGGACATGTGCAAGGTTTGAGCCAATCCGACACATGGACATGCAAATCCTAGTGACCCATTCCATTTTTTGCACCTTCACTAATGTAACGAGGTGCATAGGGTGAAAATGGGCCCTTTCACCTCTTCGTGCCCACATTTGATGTTGGATAGGACTCAAACTTTGTAGGAGCATGGAGACCATAGGGTTTAAGACTTGTGTAAATTTGGAGTCCAATCTTAAACTGCATAAAACCAATCATGTCATAGACAGTGAAATGCATTAAAAAAGTCCATGTAAAATACAATGGTGTGCTCACAATGTGAGACTATAGATCTCCAATACAATGACATGTAATAAACTAGAAATCCCCAATACAATGATATACCCTAAACTACTCCTCAAGATCTGCTCTCATGCCAATAGTCGCAAGTATGCTCTCATGATCCCCAAGAGCAAGGCACCATCGAGGAGTGGATGTCATCTTGTGACTACAAACACGAGTCAACTGAACCATGATTGCAGCAACAAGATGGGAATACATGTACACCTCATGATCTACCATGTACTCCTGATACACGAAGAAGCAACCACGCCTATGTACCTAGGTACTCAAAGTAGTACCCAACTACGATCATGCTGTGAGCATCAAAATGGATCCCCTCCCCATCCACTACGAGCATGCTCTTCACCATAGAGCATCTCAACATATAGTAATCCACATGCTCAAGATTTTCCTCTAGAGAAATGACCGCAAAGATGTCATCAATATGTAAGAGATCTATCAACTAATCGTAATCTCTGCTAGAACCGAACCCTGCATCCTGGTCGTTATCTACCACCTCCTAAGGATGGATGGGGGAAATTATGTGTCATGTCCATGGATCGGCCCATGGCACCATGGAACAACCTGCCCATCATCATCGATGCATACCAAGCAAAAACATGCAAAGTTTCAAGCAAATATCGTGGGGTCTAAGTCGCCTGTGCTCTTGATAGAATGTAAATCAAGAGTGCCATGCACGATACGACAATCAAAAGGCCTAGACCAATCAATGCTCCCTACGTCCACACCCCAAAATAATTGTATGACCACCCTGTCATCATGCGATTGAAACGAGGAGAACACACTAGTGCCTAAGTGCTAGGTAAACCACTGCACCGCACCTCATGCATCCACAAAGTGAGCAACAGTGTGACACAACTCGTGTCGCCACAAAGAATGCTTCATGCAAGCACCTGCCCCATCATGCTCTCATTTACCATGCCCTATCTCAAAGTAGCTCTACATCACCGAAATGCTCGTCTCACGGTGCCATCTGTAGAACCAATAAAACTGTCTGGAAGACTTGAACTGACCACCACAACCGTTAGACAAAATCGAGCATCGCTGCCATGTCACACCCCGATCCCTCAAGAAACTGTCATGGTGGAGACTGAAACAATGCTGCACAAAATGGGCATCGTGTGAGCGATAATCACTTATGTAGAAGTGATACTCTTGCACAATGGTGCACGAGTCCATGGTGCTATCAATGCCATCCACCTGAGCCTGTGCATGATGATAGCTAATATGGCACAAATATAGCAACCTATAAGATGGCACAAAAAAAACAGTGAGGATGATGGAAAGAAAGAAATGAAATGCATAAGAAAACACAAGTAAGGACAATACTCATTCACAAGTCACCTGTTTGGAAAAATAATACTTCAATTGGATCTTGTGCTGTGGTGCAAAGGTATAGTTCTCTGCAAAGACAACCACCCCTATGGGAAATGTGTTCAAGCAAGCACAAAATTGTCAATCCTCCCACTTCGTAGTGTGGGAGTAGTGTATGTGGTGGTACAACTTCCCTTAGAAAGCATTAATGAAAGCAACACGTGGAGTATGCTGCTCCACAAGATGCAACCTCCTGGACTGTGCACCACCATCTAATATCAATGTGATGTACTCGTACTGCTACCAATGCACAATCTCCACATTACTGACATCTATCAGAACTCGCGGCACTCTAGCAAAGTGACCACACACCGTACATCTCACCTCTATACAATCAAGGGAGTGGTACAAAGTATCTCCATCTCATGCACACAATATGGAGTGAATGATGTCACGAGGGCTAGTAGGAACCACTCCCTTGTGACCATTAAGGGAACAAAATACATCGTACATCAATCCAAAATCAACATAATAGCGACAACAACATGTGTCACGCTCTCTAGACACCACACAAACCATGGCTTGCACTGCTCAAATGACCTCTGTCCAATCCTGAACTCTGTGTGTGCCTCTACAAAATGAGTGTACAACTCAGTATGGGTACACTCCAAAAAACATGAACCATGCTCAATGTACACACCACACCCTCTTTCACACTGCCTTCTTGAACACTGGAGATGCCCTGAAATGCTCCTCCCAAAACTGTTGTATGATGGACCTAGTGTGATCATCCAATAGTTGATTGCTATAGGGTGCATGGCCACTTGAATCCCAAAGAGCATCAACATCATGGTCCTCTAGACTCTGCCTCCTAATCATACCTGCTCACAATGTGCGTGGTGCAATGTCAAGGAGACACGATGTGGTGCGTACAAGGCCAGCCATCCGGGGTCTACTAATGGTAGCCACAATGGCATGACATGCTACCAAGGCATCTGAGGTGTTCCTACGTTTGATGGATGCATAGGACCGATGAAAACTAGAAAGGACACATACTGCCCTATCTCTAGGTGCAACAAGACCAGCAAGCCTCCTACACTCCACCAATGCAGGGTGATCTATAAAGAAAGATAGTAGAGCTGACTGTGAAGCTGGTGTAATGTCATTGAAGAATGACTCCACTATCCTACTAGCATGACAATGAATGGTAGTCTTGGGCAAGTCACGTTGTGATCCATCACAAGGGGGAGGTGAGGGGCGAGGGGGAGGGGTGGGAGGTAGAGTGGAGGGAGTAGAGCTAGAGGGGGGAGGTGGGGGGGGGGGAGGTAGAGTGGAGGGGGAAGAGCTAGAGGGAATAAAGGAGGGGGGAACAAGAAGGGGAGGAAGGGAGGGGGAGGAGCGGGCAAACAGAGACGAGGTGGAGTGAAGGAGGGAAGTGGATGGGGGAGGGGGATGAGGAAGGGTGGAGGAAGAAGAGGTGAAGGGGAGTAAGGAGGTGGAGAGGGTATGGGGGGGAGGGGGAGGGTATGCATGGGAGCGGGGGGGAGGGGAGGGGGTGTGGAGGTGGTGGGGGGGGGGGGGGCCAAGAGGGGGAGGGGGATGAGGGAGGGTTGGAGGTGGAGGTGGAGCGATGCATGAAATGAGTTCTAAAAAAGTAGTCTCTTATAGAGAGGTTGGACAATCCTCCCCTAGGTCTTCATTGGATTTGATAGAGAGGTTGGACAATCGTCCCCTAAGTCTTCATTGGATTTGATTGGCTTTCATTGGATGTAATTTGGCTAAATGTAGTGGTTGTGGTGATTTGGTGGCTCTTCTAATCTGAATCTTGGTTGGATTTAGTTTGGCTAAATCTAGTGGTTGTGGTGATTTGCCAAAATAAGTGGCTCTTCTAATTTGACATGATTTTATTCTTTTACAATAATTTTAAAGGAATCCAATGCTAATTGGATTTCATGTTTGCATAGTATAATGGTATATTATTATGTTTAATTTTAATTTATTTCCAAATTAACCTAATGGTATGCCCTAACATTTTGATTATGTCATGCAAATATTATGCTTTTGTAGATATCAATGCTCCACTCTCATGTAACTACACGGGAACCAGCCAACTCTACTTGTAAGCCCCCCATATGAGGAGAAGGCATTTGAGTAGCTCAGTTATTCGGTAGGTCCTGGTTTGAACGCCAGATGGAGGCCATGTGCGGCCTGATGGCTGGATGGAGTTGGCACACTACCAACTAGGCTACATGCAAGTGCGGGAAGGCATCCCTTGATTGACCACACTGAGGGTAGATGGAGCATTTCTCGGGGCAGCCCACTCTCGGGTTGCAGGGTCCGTTTGGAGTCCCAGATGATCCCGGATGGCTGTGGGCCGAACGGTGATCATAAGTTAGTTGCTCTATTTTGCGCACCGGTTCTATCGTGTGCTCGGTGGCCTATTTCGAGACCGACCCCCAGTCGATTATTTTGGGCGGATTGGGTTAGTCACCCAATTGGGTCTAACCGACTACAAATAGTGGCTATATAAGAGCAAGCCCGTGAAGCCCATTTCATCACTGGCTACAACAACCCTGATTCCTTAGGATCTAGCCTCCGTTCTCTACTGTTTCCAGCATACCATCGAAGCTTCTTCATAGGAGCGCAAGGCTGGGAGGCAGCGCCATCTATTGTATCAATTCTACAGTAATTAAATTTTTGATTCTCCATACTATCTATTTTTTCTCTTGCATACGAGATCATGTTATCTATTGAGCACAGACGTTGTATTGTTTCCTTACATGGTATTAGAGCGTGGACTCTAGCAAGAAGATTTGGTAGTGTGTTTCTGTTTGCGAGCAGATTGTGAGAGATGGCCCAACCCACAAGACTACGAATCCCACTGTTCGGCAAAAGCGAAAAGTTGGACGGCACTAATTATCCACTCTAGAAGTTCAAGATGAAGACCATCCTAAGCGCATACAAGCTTTGGGATACTACTACTGGGGTGGACGTGAAGCCGGTTACAAGACCGGATCCAACCAATGCAGGACAACAGATAGTACCAACTACGGATGAGATTCTCGCGTGGACAAGAAGAAATGCAGATGTGTTGTGTTCTATTATCTGCAGTGTAAGTGATTCTATCATGGCGTTAATTCAACATGTCACCGCAGCGGAGGAGGCATGGACGGTCTTAAAAAATCAGTACAAGACCACAAATCAGATGCGGATTCAGAATCTGGAGACTCAACTCATGAACGAGAAACTGTCTAAGTCTGAAGCGGCAGAGAAGTTCATCACCAGGGTGAAGAATCTGCGCTATCAGATGACTGCGATTGGCATCACCATCATCAGCGAGAATCTAGCACGAAGGTGCATACGGATTCTCCCACCAAAGTATGACGGTCTTGTTACGACGCTGAATATGTAGAACAAAAATCCGCCCAACTTTGAGGATTTTAGCACGATGCTTCTGGAGGAGGAGATGCGTCAAAAGACGAGGACTGGAGAAGATCCGGCTTTCTATGTTGGATCAAAGAACAGTAAGGGTAAGGACTCTGGTAACCCATCTTCCTCTGATGATAAAAAGAGAAAGAAGAAGATCAAGTGCTTCTATTGCAACAAGGTAGGGCACAAGCAGAATGAGTGCCGTAAGAAGATTGCAAATGAGAAGAACAGAGTAAAGAAAGAGTCCAGCAATAGCACGCAGTCAATACCAGTAGAGCTGTTCGTAGTAATTGAGGAGATTTGCATGGAGGCAGTTCATCTACCTGCGGATGAACCTTGGATTATTGATAGTGGTACATCGCACCACATAACCAATCGGAAGGATTGGTATACCTCTCTATAGCCGGTAGGGAATGACATCCTGGTAGCAGTCAGCAATGATGCAAAATGTCCTGCAAAAGGAAAAGGTATGATTGCTCTCAAGTCAGATGGAGTTATAAAACAGTTGTTCGATGTTCTTTATGTGCCAGATATCAAGAGGAACTTGCTATCTGTTTCTGTGATCACGAATCGAGACCTCAAAGTTCCATTCGATAAGAATGGTGCATAGATTCTGGATCTTCAAGGGAAGGTCGTTGGTAAAGGTACATGGTGCAACAACATCTACGAACTCTCAGCTTTCAGTGCTCGAGCCGATGTGAAGAACACTAAGCTGTGGCATGAGAGGTTTGGTCATCTAAACCTTAGTTCTTTAAAGGAGATGCATAAAAGTGGAATGATTGCAGATCTACCAGAAATTATAGATCTACCCGATGTATGTGAAGCTTGCATGATGGGCAAGCAGCATCGATAGCCCTTTCCTAAAGAGCCCAGTAGGGCAAAGGCTCCTCTAGAGCTCGTTCACACGAACCTCTGCGGAAAGATGGAGACGGAAGCTTTGGGTGGTTCCTACTACTTCATGACGCTGATCGATGACATCAATAGAAGGATATGGATATACTTCCTGAAGACTAAAGACGACGAGGCTTTTAGTAAGTTCAAGGAATGGCATGTAATGGTCGAGAAAGAAACAGGGAGGAAGGTGAAGAAATTGAGATCAGACAGAGGTGGAGAGTTCACATCAACTGAATTTGAGAGTTACTGCAAAAGTCATGGGATCAAGAGGCAGAAACCCCCGCCACATACATCATAGCAAAATGGAGTAGCAGAGCACAAGATGCACGTCATCTGCGAAATGGGCAGGAGTATGCTAAAAGGGAAAGATTTGCCAAAGACTTTCTGGGCTAAAGCATGTAACACGGTATTTTACATTCTCAATCGTAGCTACATAAAGGCTGTGAATGGGATGACTCCACTGCAGGCCTTTCCTGGTAAGAAACCTTCAGCTGTGCATTTCACAGTTTTTGGATGTGATTGTTTTGTGCATGTCCCTGATGCTAATAGGACCAAATGGGAACCGAAGAGCTGGAAGTGTATTTTCTTAGGCTACAGTGAAGAGGTGAAGGGTTACCATCTCTATAACCCTGTTACCAAGAAGGTAATAGTAAGTCGTGATGTGGTCTTCTCAGAACAGCTGCATCAATTGGAGGAGGATGCTTCCTTCCCAGACAACTAGGACCAGGATATCCATCCAGTACCACCACCAATAGCAGACCGAACTCCCCCAATAGTGCTTGGGAGGATTCAAGATAAAGAAGATGAAGAAGAGCCTGTAGAACACGGCAACGGCCATTCCCGAAGTGGGTAAAGCAGCTTTTGGACTGCAGAGAACCTCCAGCCATTGAGAAGGAACCATCTGAACACCGCCGGTCCAAGAGATTAGAGGAGCAAAGAAGGGCACAGGAACACTTGGTCAACTATGCTTTGATGACAGAGGTGATCTGTGCTGATGACCCCAAGTGTCTTGAAGAGGCACAGGGTGATGATAGGTGGATGGAGGCTATGTAGTCGGAGTATGGCTCCATAATGAAGAACAACACTTGGGACCTTGTGGATCGATCACCAAAACACAAGGTAATCGGCACCAAGTGGGTGTACAAGACTAAGTACAAGTCCGATAGCACGTTGGATAAGTACAAGGCTCAGCTCGTGGCAAAAAGATTCGCACAGGTACATGGTTTTGATTATTAGGATACTTTTGCTCCCACATCTCGACTAACCACAATTCGCAGTGTTTTGGCTTTAGCTGCCTAGGGAAGTTGGCCCGTGTTTTAGATGGATGTAAAATCTACCTTTCTGAATGGGGATCTCAAGGAGGAGGTATACGTGGAACAACCACCAGGTTTTGTGATGCTCGGTTCAGAAGGTAAAGTCTATAAACTGAAGAAGGCACTTTACGAGCTGAAACAGGCCCCACGAGCGTGGTAATAGCAGATTGATGCCTGGAACAACCACTAGGTTTTGTGATCCCCGGTTTAGAAGATAAAGTCTGTAAACTGAAGAAGGCACTTTACAGGCTGAAACAGGCCCCACGAGCATGGTACCAACCGATTGATGCCTACTTTCTGCAAAATGGGTTCAGGAGGAGCCCATCTAACGCAAATTTGTATATCTTCAGAGAAGGAGGCAGGTGTATGATCGTGGTCCTTTATGTGGACGACCTTGTCATAACAGGGAACCATGAAGAGAAGATCTTGCAGACAAAGCATTTGCTAGGAAGAGAGTTTGAAATGATAGACCTCGGATTGATGCACTTCTATTTGAGGATTGAAGTTTGGCAAGAGCCAAAACAGATCTTCATCTCATAGCTGAAGTATGCTGGAGAGATACTGAAGGCATTTGGCATGGCTGAGTGCAAGACAGTTGGCACCCCTATGGAGGTTGACGTGAAGCTCTCAAATGAGGATTCATCACCACTAGTGGATGAAGCAAAGTATAGAGGGCTTGTGGGTAGTTTGATTTACTTGTGCAACACACGGCCGGACATCAGCTTTGCGACTGGTGTACTAAGTAGGTTTTCCAATAAGCCCCGGGAGAACCATTGGAGGGCAAGGATGCGGGTGCTAAAATACATCAAAGGCACACTTGATTATGGCATCACCTATACCAAGGGCAACATCTTGACCAGATTCTGTGACTCGGATTGGGCAAGAGACGTGGACAGCAGGAGGTCAGTGACAGGTTACTATTTCTCACTTAGATCTGGAGCTGTGTCATGGGTCAGCAAGAAGCAACCCACAGTTGCTCTTTCTTCTACCGAGGCTGAGTACAAATTAGCATGCTTTGCTTCTTGCGAGGCAGTGTGGTTGAGGAGGATTTTAGGGGATATGGGTGCAGTGCAGAACAAGCCTATACAGTTATCATGTGACAATCAGAGTTGCATGGTGACACTACCAACTAGGCTACATGCAAGTGCGGGAAGGCATTCCTTGACTGACTGCACTGAGGGTAGATGGAGCATTTTTCGGGGCAGCCCACTCTCAGGTTGCAGGGCCGTTTGGAGTCTCAGATGATCCCAGATGGCTATGGGCCGAACAACGACCATAGGTTAGTTGCTCTATTTTGCGCACCGGTTCTATCGTGTGGTCAGTGGCCTATTTTGGGACCGACCCCCAGTCGACCATTTTGGGCGGACTAGGTCGGTCACCCAATTGGGTCTAACCGACTACGAGTAGTGGCTATATAAGAGCAAGCCCGTGAAGCCCATTTTATCACTGGCTATAGCAACCCTGATTCCTTAGCATCTAGCCTCCGTCCTCTACTGTTTCCAGCATGCCATCGAAGCTTCTTCACAGGAACGCATGGCTGGGAGGCAGCGCCATCTATTGTATCAGTTCTACAGTAATCAAATTTTTGATTCTCCATACTATCTATTTTCTCTCTTGCATACGAGATCTTGTTATCTGTTGAGCACAGACGTTGTATTGTTTTCTTACAGCTTTCACCTAATTTTATTTCCATATTAACCTAATACTATGTCCTAACACAAATATTATACATTAACCTATGCTAAATAAAAGGTGTATTGTTATAGTTATGTAGCAATACAATTCACCTACTAATTATTGAATCAAATTCCATGCATAATTTTTGGCAGGGGAAATTCCATGCATATTTTTTTGCAGGGGAAGTTCCATGAATATTGGCATAACCAAGCGATTTGAAGATTGGCATGAGCATGCATGAGCATGGTTGATGGGTGATGTGCCTCCATGCTTGCTGCTGAGGTGGCACATCATGTGTCATGCCTCTAAGGTCATGATGCATGAGGTGGCCAAGGCTGTGACATGGCTTTATGATATGGCAGCAGAAGGTGGCAATGATGAGTTGGCAAAGATGAGGTGGAAGACTAAGGTGGCGGCTGACTGATGACTAGGCTCCAACCATGCCTATGATGTGGCTTGATGTGGTGGCACACATGGCTGAGGTGGCAGAAATGTAGAATGGTGAGGTGGCAAATCATTGTGATGTGGCAAGGTGATGTGGTAGCTCATGTGATGATGTGGAAGAGGGTGAGCTGATAAGGCGGACATTGATGATGTGTGAGGTGGCAAGAGGTGGGGAGGTGGTATGGCTGACCATAGTCAAACTTGCTTATATGGTAGGATGATGACACAATTTAGTTGAGCTGTCTAATGAGTCAGCCTTCCACATGTGCACCGTGCCACCCCCCAAATGGTGGCCACTAGAATTGGTGATCTACCAAGCCTACCTTTCCAAGCCTAATTAGGCTTTGTATTTGGCTTGGCTGGCTATCAACCCTTGCCAAACTATCTACTTCAATATCCAAACCAATATATACTACTTGTGCTACTGTGCTCATCGAAATCATCATCACCAATGACAGGCTCGTCTAGGGGATTTTAACATGGGGAGGCCAAAATCGACCCTTCCCTAAGTCAATTTTAAGCAAAATTTTTTCCTTAGATTCATCACATGGAGGAGGTTAATCTATGTGATTTTTGATGTAATTGGTTATGTGCACAAATTATTATATTCAAACATATCATCAATGGTTCGCAAATCCTTTTGATCGATGAAAATGTGATAAAGAAGGTTGGGGGGCCTAGTTGCAAACCATGGCTAAGAAGTTTTCTTTAGCTTCAATTTAAAGTCAGATGATGTTCGTAGGGCCCAACAAAGTCACGTTATATTGCAAGAGATTCTCTATGTTTGTGTCTAAGAGAGCATCTCTAGCATGTAGAGTTTTGCCTCTCAATTGTGCTCTTTGCATGTGAAGCCAAGTTGATGAAAGAGTTTGACAGACCAAAATCTTCATGGTCTTGAAGAAAAAATTCTAGCTATCGTTTTATCGTGAGTTCCAATTGGGCTATATATTGGTAGGAAGTTTGCATGGGAATATTACAGTTTCAAGGACAACCATAGAATAGTCAAGGGAAAGCTATCTTTTCAATTAATCTGTCTTTATATCTAGATAATTCCTAAATTGACCGTAGGTCGATTTGAAAGGTTCAAATTTCAAATTTTAAAATTTAAAATTGAAGTGGAAATTTCAAATTCAAAATTTCATTTTCAAATTTAAATTTCGAATTAGTACTTATATTTCAACTTCACTTTCATTTCCAAATTTCAAACCTAACTTTCATGTCTCACTAGTATTTAAAATTCAATTTCAGGTTTTGAGTTTTCAATTTCTCATCTCAAGATGGTGAGATTCTAAGAGATGGAGAGCTTACTTGGTGGCTGGTACTTGTGTTTCATGGAGCTTTCTAGGTAAGCTTGCAAACCTGTTCTTTACAGTTGTAGATCTTCAAAAAACCTGCACTTGCAACAACAAAAGTTTAATATTTCCATTGACTAATGCACAGGGACATATTGTGAAGAGATCAAGCGAGAGATCGAGGTCATCTTCTGCATACAAGTTCTTAGCAAGGGACCTTCCTCTTCCTCTTGCATACAAGTTCTTAGCAAGTTTTGAAATGAGAGGCCTCTTCCTCTTGTTTGAATAGAAACCTTGCAAGAGGATCCAAAAATGATTTTCATTTGCTGTTGTCAAAGTAGGAGCCTGCTTGTCCAACTTTAGTTTTATAGCCGGTCGTCATCGTAGTAGAAACCACACAGAGCAAGAGACCATCGTCAGGTGGTAGAAGACCATCGTTCATCTTCATTCATCATTGTAGGAGACCGTTGTAGAAGATCTTTGTCTTTGCAGAAGGCCGACCTTCCTCGTTAGTCGTTGTAGAAGACCTTTGTCCTTGTAGAAGGCCACAAAGAAATGAGGCGTAGATCTGAGTGGGCAAGAAACGAAGCTCTGTGTAGACGCTCCTTGGCTTTCTGTGCTTCCAATGGTTCATTGGTGATTTCCCTTTGCCCGCTCGCTGTTGTGCTTTGCTCGATTCGAGATGGAGAGAGGCGTAGATTTGAGCGGAGAGAGGCGCAGGTTCGAGACGGAGGACAGACAATAGTGGAGAGAGGGTAGTGAGGGAGGGCAAGCGAGGGAGGGAGGGTAGCAAGGGAGGCAGCGAGGGGAAGGGCGGTAGGAGGCAGAGAGCATGAGGAGGCAGATAGAGAGCGTGAGGAAGGGAGGTGACGTAGAGAGCGTGAGGTAGGAGGCAAAGAGCATAAGGAAGGAAGTGTGAAGATAGTGGGAGAGAAGGAAGGAGTCTCACTTGCGCCTTTCTCACATACACAATGGGGGAATACACAAAGCTAGAGGCTAAAAACAGTTTTCTTTTTCTTAGTTGTGAAAACCAAAAGAACTCTAGTACAAAGAAATAGAAGAACCCTATATGTGGGTCTCAAACCAAACTCAGCTAACTAAGGTGGCATACTAACTGAGCCACGAACTAGAGTACATAGGATAGCTATCATCCAGCTATTATTCATGGGCGGTGTACCAACCGCATCTGCAGCTAACAAGTCGGTGACATAAATCCACAACAGTCACCCTGGAGCTTTTAGAAATAGTTGAGGTAATAAGCAATCCCTTATTGTGACCAGTTAACTCCACACTTTGTGGAGTCTCTTGAGATCTTAAGCTCGCAAAACTTGTGTATTGATGTTGCCTTTTTAGCCACGGGTCTCAACAGGTTGATGAGGTGCCCCCTAGAAATGTTGTGTGAGTGTAAGAACTAAAAGAAGCATGAAGTTTGCCTATGATCATCGTGTCAAATAGAGACACTCATTTATAACAAAATGCTAGAACTCAGAATGTGTCACCGATGATCCTTCTTCTTAGGGATGTTTTTATCGAAGCTACACTTATATATTAATCTAGAATCGTGGCAAAAGTTTATCGAGCTAGTTTTTTTAGTTTCATAATCTTGATAGAACATATTACAAATTTACATATTTTCTTCTGAATTTCAAAGAGAAATTAAATCCTCGTGAATCTTTAAATTTTTTCTCATTAAAGTTTCAAATCTTGGCGAATGTTTCAAATGTTTACTTTTATCAAGGCATACAAACTTTCAACACCAATATAAAAGTTTTGCTTCTTAACGAAACTAATAGGACAAAATCATCCATGCTTCTTCTTGCTCAAAAGGACTTAATAGTCCATCACATATGTTGAACTCATGGCGCAGAGATGTGAGCATCATTGATTACAGTGGTACACCTCTATTTGTAGAGGTCTTGGATCAGTAGTGGGTCAAGCCACATGCCCAGATAGAGATCCAAGAGAGGAAGCACTGCTGGCACAATGGTCTAGATTTGTTTAAAATGGGTGCAAGAGAGGAAGGCATGCTGGGCGCATTGGTCTACGTTTCCCTCTTAGAGATGTTTGGAGCTTTAGTGGTTGATGAATGGACGGGGGGGTTTACCATCAATTCCATAGGTGAGTGGAGTTCAAGGCAAGGCATGTACGTTTGGCACCTCTCTGTGGATCTAACTTTGGATAGCTTCATTAAATAGCATGTGGCCCTATCTCCAGGCATGTGGCCACGCTCTAAGTGGGTTGCCTACCCGTTTGCAATCTTATATTACCTAGTTGATCTCCATTGATGTTGCGCCATCTAGGGCTCTGGCAATACTAGTGCTTTGTGTTCTAAGGATGCAATAGCAAAGGCATATCCTCCCATATTCATATCCTTATAGTACTTGGAGGATGGTATCCAAGGTGCCTCAGGTGCTGGGTGTAGTAAACGAACATTGCTCCCTTTGTTGTATGTTGCGATGACCTAGTGGCACTACC
The DNA here is from genome assembly GCF_047967505.1 of Dipteris shenzhenensis. Taxonomy (NCBI): domain Eukaryota; kingdom Viridiplantae; phylum Streptophyta; class Polypodiopsida; order Gleicheniales; family Dipteridaceae; genus Dipteris; species Dipteris shenzhenensis. Next base: position 3,343,450 of record NC_141611.1, on the reverse strand, counting down.
ACCTTGGTTGTTGTGCTCTAAAAGCTTCAAATTCCCCCACCTCAAGTCGCATAACCTGAGGTGGGTTGGGGGGTCATTGTGGTCTTCCTTCACCAAGTAATTCAATGTTGCATCTATTCGTGTTTATGGCCCCATCAATTGATGTCTTCTCGTAGTTTCATGCACTTCGGGAGAATGGTATTTGAACTTTGTCGCCCACAGCATTGTCCCGTTGGTCCAAAGTATTCGATCTCATGTAAATCCTTGGGCTCCTAGTCCGACCATGTTCACGGGACCATATGCTGCCCTTTTCTCTGCCATTATTTACCTTTGCCACCCATTCTCTATTCGTAACAATCCTTAATTAGCCAAGGGTGTAGTATATCCTATCCCAAGATTGGTATTCATGTTTGGTCGTGTTAGTGATTGAATCTCATAAGGGTCAACTGATACATTAACTATGGTTATCACAACTACTTTAGACTAGTCCAATAGCTCGAGTTTGGGGTTCTCCCAAAAATCTCTTCTATCATCTATCATGATTTAGGTAATTTATCATGTTCAAATTTTCATTTAAATTTCATAACAAAAAAATATATCTCACCCCATATACTGAAGTATTTCCCTTGTTTCCATCTCACTATATATAATATGAGCCAAATAGTCTATTATATGTTGAATCAATCTGTATTAATCTCCCAATCACCATTGGTGTATATCCACAAAGCTAGGGTTATTGGGTTCTGGTTAAGGGGTTTGTTCCACATGTATGGCCAACTTCCAACTTCTGGCTTTTCAATATATTACCAATCATCAAATAATTAATTAACTTCACTTGCTTCTTTATTGTATATAAACCTATCTCCATCCTAATATCATCCAAATAATAGTGTTTAAATTAGCGTATTATGCTTACATTTTTTTTATAAAAGGAATTACCTCATCTAGGCTATTTTGAGAAATATTATGCATCTTGCTTTTGTAACCCAATATTTCAAGGGTATCCCATTTTTGGGGCAATCAAACATAGCCCCTTCTATTTATTAAAAAGATCCATAAAGTCTTCAATAGTGTCCAATAGGGACCAATAGTGTCCAATAGCCTCCAATACCCTTGGTGGCTTGAAAGATGCAAAGTCTGCTAGGTATAACCAATTCCAGGATGTTACAAGCACATTCTCACACTTGATATCTCCTGTTGAACATGAAACCATATTAGCTTTTGCATGCTGGTGGGATGACAGACCAACATCGTCAATAAAAAGATAGAAATTATTTACCATGACAGACGCCCCGCTCATGACTTTGCTTCACTGCAAGCAGCAGCTGCGCAACCAGACAGCTCAGGTCGGCAATTGTATCTGGCAAGAAAGACTTCAAGTCACCCGCAAGAACATTTTTGTATATTCCCACCCCAATATATTAAGGCATTTGGAAATTACCTGAAAAGCAAGCCATTTCTTCTCAATCATGCTTAGAAATGGACGAGTGCTGATGCGATCATGCAAATTGCTAAAAAAGTACTGCCGAAGAGATATGCGGCTTTGTCCGTCTCCAACCAATACTGCAGAAATGTGAAACTGTTACTCAACCTGGTCCAGTATTTGGAATAGACACGATAACAAATTCCTGGAAAAGGGACAGCAAACATATTCTCTTCATTTCTGTCTTTATGTGATGCCTATATTTTTCTTTCCTTCATGCAAGAAAAAGGTACCACCCAGTAGAAATTAATAATTAAAAGGAACAACAGCCCTCACTTGAAAAGGCCAAACGTGTGAATGCTCAATCTTTCTAAGCTGCTCCCGGATCTTATGAAGCCTCTTCTCATGTTCCTGATTGCAAAAAATGACAGGATAGGAACAAGCATTAAGGAAACCTTGCACAAACTTCAAAATCATACAAATAAGATAATACATAGAAATTGTGAGAGTGGTGCACGTGCGGAAGCATGAGGAGAGAGAGAGAGAGAGAGAGAGAGGCAATAGCAACTGATATATCCAGGGTACAATCCACAGCCAAGGGGCTGGACAAGTGTGAGAAAGAATGCTCCAAGGAAGCCCACAGGTGAGACACTAAGTGGAGAGTGGAAAGGCGCTTTTAGAGGCCCCTAGCCAACCTGGTGGGCTGGCCAATGAGCCGACCAGCCAGGTTGGTTGACCCAACCAGGCCCCAGTCGCGGCCGACCCAACCTTGGCTCGGTCGGGTGAGGGTCCGGTTGACCCAAACATACAGGTTGGTTGACAAGACCTGGTCCCATGCCAGTCTGCACTAGGATACTAATGGGATATGATGATATGTGGAACACACCACGACTTGTATGCTCCAGTGAGCACATCATGAATAAGAACTTTGAACAATGAACTTCGATACACACTATGTCCAAAGTCACTGCGACATCAAGCCATGAGCTCTGGTGCACAGCTCCACACACCTGCTTTGCCTACCACACTTTCAAATGATTGGGGCTATTATTAGCCCGCAATCCCTCCCACATTGTCATGTGCATGACCGTATCCGAGGTGTGCTTAGGCGCACAAGACTAGCTCAGGAAGCCTAGGGAGGTTAGGGGTTAAGCATGCGATTCTCGGGTTGAGTTGCAAGGGCACAAATGGATTAGGGTTGGTATTAGGGTTTCCACTTTCTATTGCACTGGGCTCAAGCCTATATAAGGAGCCCAGTGGTTCAGTTTTCAAGCACAACTGCTTCCTAGATCGTGTTGCGTAAGCGCACTTGCTTCCTAGCGTAGCCCAAGACCAAGCAGTTGATCCAAGGCCCATGAGGCACCACCTGGTGGTATGGGATACAAAGCTGGTTGGGATCTGTGCCAATAGCTCATCTTGTGGCTCAGAGGGGACGTCCCAGTTTCTCGAGTCTTTTCCTCACAAATGTCATGGTTGGGTGGTGAGCTAGCCTACACCCATCTTTGTTGTCTCCATGGTTGCTTCTTTGTGCTTCTTTTGCAGGTCTGGGTTTTCAAGAGCCTTGGGGTCGTGTCACACATGCCCTCTCTAGCTATGACCCGTGGGGGGAGCTAGTTCTAGAAGGTTGGGATAATATGGAGATTCTTGGCAACAACTGCCTTGGAAACAACAGACTGAGAGGAAGAGTCTGTGAAGAACCAGCCTTCTCGAGAATGCAAATGTGTGCAATGCATGCAGAATTTGAAGGCCGATTGGCCCTCCAATGGGAAAGAGCATCCTCGTGAGAGTACTAGGGTGATACCCTTTCATTACAGTCCCATGAGATCACTCAAGTTCCATCTTCCCATTTACACCTACCCTTATCCTATGACCCATGCATCTACATTCAAGGCACCTTAATGCACCCTTCCCTTCCTATTGCCCCTAGAACCTAGGCACGAGTGTGCATAAAATAAGTATCACATGTCCAAATTTGATGCCGTCTAAAGCAGTGGCTCAAGCTCGACTAGACCTATCTACTCAGATGATCCACTGCCATAACAAATCGGTTGGTGTCCATCATAAATACATATACATGTTACACCATTGGCGTATAATATATAATAATGTTTTAATGTCTACTAATCACAGATTAGTTATTTCTCTTGTCATGACACTCCCTCCTGCTTGAATGCGCAGAAGTCCTCTTCTAGATCCTTTCTTGTCTCTTTCTCTTGCGTACGCTTTTCTCTTTTACTTCTGCATTTGCATCTCTTCATAACCCGCAATTAGTCTTCTCTTGGTAGTACACGATCTCTTCTGAATCAGAACTTAAATCTCATCTTCAAGTTCTAGTTCCGCTTGATGCTGAATATTCAAAATGCAATAGTACCACTGCAGTGCCTCTTCAGTATCTCTTCATGCTCAGAATCCTCTTTTGGATACCAAGCTGCTGAAATCTCTTTATAGGAACCCGCTCAATAAGTTAAAACATATTCTCAACAAACTAATCAGTATTCAAAAGATGTTCTCTCACCCCAAATGTGTTATTGAACTAGGTAGACCTTGGCCATAGTTGATTTTGCGATGGAGAACTACTTAGTCTATAGAAACTATAGACCTTCAATCTCTTTTTCCAACTCTTCCATTTCAGCCCTATTCATCCTATCAGACGCTCTTCATAAAGGAGAAAAATATTTATTCTCTGTCCATACTCTACAATGAATATGCCTACTCTCTATTCAATTCACACATCCATATACAAGTGTTGGCTGAATGGATAGCATTTACTCTTGGTTCTATGTTCACCATAGAGTCTTGGGATGAGGAGGTAGCAGCCTCACCCTCCTGCTTGGATGCTTTGCCTTTCCCTTTTACACAATTGGTTTTGGCAATTTTGGCCAATAGAGTAGGACATTTATGCCATGGATGCCCAGGCTTATGTTTCTTACATCCGAAATATTTACCCTCCTTAATTAGCTTTTCCTTCTCATCGTCAGTCATGGAAGGAAATGGTATCCATCCAGGATCTGATTGGCTGTTAACATTTTGTACAATAGCTTTCTCCTTTCCTTTGTTGAAGGGTTTACAAGGATTCAATTTTCTCTCAGCAATCTCATCCAATTTAGTGAGGTCTTTCAAGGTGGTTGGGTTGAACATTTCAACCTCATACCTCACTTTCTGGGTTAGGGCTGCTAAATATGTCTTCGGTCTTCTATCATCCTCGCTCTTCTCAGATAACTCTATAGAGAGTTTCTAGAACCTAGCTATATCATGGCTGTCATGGCAGACATGGAAGTGTCTGCAGGGTTCTGTGGTGGGCGTGGTGGTGGCGGTTGAGGCACTAAACCCTCATCCCCCCCTCTGTTGGACTGCTCACTGGTGCTCATGGTGTCCTTGCCGGATCTTGTTTGGACAATAAAACAAAAGAGCTGCCCCTAAACTGTCACTCCCTATCTCAAGAAAGAAAACTAAAGCTCTGATACCAATGTACCGGGAGATAGAGTATCCTCACTCTCTCTCCTCCTCAATACTAAATGCAACTGCAAGATGATGCACTCAATACACAAAGTGATCCTGTGGATGTGAGTGAGAGAATCAAAGGGAGAGAATGAAGTGGACCTCTGAAGAGAAATAGATACAACTGAATAATGAATGCCCAAAGGGCTGAATACAAATGTATGAAGGGGCTGAAACCCTCATTGCAAAACTAGAGAACTAGACTACGTAGAGGAGGTGAATCCTCACTAGATCCCTGAAGAGGCTGAGGCTACCCTGCTGGTCTGCTGTGGGGAGGCCTGGACTCTGCTGCTCTGAAGGCTTGAAGGCCTAAGGAGTGAATAAAGAACGAGGGCCAAAGGCTATCCTTTTATAGCTGTTAGGTCAACCTGGCCGACTTGCTCAACGCCGGCTGTTGACCTTGGCCGGCCGATCAACGCGACCGTTGACCATGTCGGTCAAAAAAACCAATGTTGACCAAAAAGTCAACTGTTGACTTTTGACCAAAAAGTCAACTGTTGACTTTTGACCAAAAAGTCAACTCTATGTTTTTGACCTGCGATGATGTGGCGTTGACTGTGTGCTGACTACGCAGGGCTTCCTACATGGCTGTACAGATGCTTGCATGGCAGTTGATATGGCTACTTGCGTTGGCACCAGCTAGCATGGCCACGGGCTTGTGGATGCCCGTGACACGGACCTTGTCATCCTTATCCGTACCATATTACTTCTTTTCTCAAGCTTCTTGTTGCGGCACCAATGGAACCAGCTCTTTGAAATCCATTGGCACCGTCCTCTGCCTTGCAATCATAGAAGTCACAAGACTACCACAGCTCCGAGGGAGCATTCCCAGCAACACCCCTACCATCCTCGTCGAGCTCGTCCTTTGACCAACTGCCGCCAGTTGATCCCGCACCACCTTCATCTTGGTGATGTGTTCATGCACCGATGCCCCTTCATCCATCCTCATGCCGTACAGCTCCGCCTCGAGGTCCAAGATTCAAATAATTCAAATAGACTATGTATCAAGACAAATATAAAAGCAACACTTAAATATTTCCGTCCGTCCACAAACTGGACACAACACATTACCAAAATGTTCTCCTACTATATGCTTGACACCTCTAGATCTCTGAGCCTGTGTGCTCCGCTGAGCTTATGTAGGCTCTCTGTCCAAAGGATCCCTTCCACCTTGCTGTCTGGAAGCCAGCCTAGGTGGGCAGCAACTTGAGCTAAGTCTGCAGCCCTTGTAGGTCTCCGTCACCTCCTGTGTATAGGCCCAAGGATGGTCCTCCTGCTGCTCCTTCCTCTTGGTTTGCTGCTCCAAGTGATGGGGAATGGGAACCCAAACGCCCCCTTTTATAGAGGCTGGTTGCCCCCCCAAAATAGCCAACTCAGCCAGCTGCAAAAGTGGGGCCTATAAATGCCCCCCTTGGCCCTTTCTCTCAGGCCTTCTGCTGCCCTGCCTGGCCATGTGGCTTCCAGCCACTGGCCCAGGCACTTGCAGACTTGTATACCTGTCCAAAGGCTGCCCATAAGCCTTTCAAACCCTGCTGAACCTGTGCGCCTTCTTCCTATCTGTTATGCTCTAGCCGAGATAGCATGACCTCGGATAGATCGGTGGGCATTTTCTCTTAGATGACCAACTTTTGTAATAGTTAATGTGCGTAATTAAAATGGTCAAGAGAAGTAACTGCCAAGGTCCTAGGTGAGGGCGGAATGGCATTGACTAGATAGTTCTGAGTGCTAAGGCCTAGGTGCACCTAAATGTGCAATAATGCCAAGGGGCAAGTGGGTTTTAATGTGCCCCAAGAGAGGGGTAAAATGGTGCACCAAGTGGAGAGGCCAAAAATGCTGACATTTGGCAAGGAGAACTATCTAGGGAATTGAGGGTCTCAGGGATAAGGATGATGGAAAATAACGAATAAAAAGATACGTAATATGACGCATCAAGGTCCCTGAGAATTGGCTGGGAGGAAAAATCGAAGGTCATCGCCCGTGATTGTGCTAACGCAGGAGGAGATGAGACGTGACTTGTATCCACGCATGAAAGAGTTTCGTAAGTTAGAGTTAGAGTATGCTACATTTGGTACTTTATCTGAGGTTAGATCAGTCAATGGCGATACTATTCCGGAATATCCTTTGATATGCCTTCTATAAAACTGGACAAATCCCAAGAATGATCGCAACGCGGTCAGACTCTGAGGGATTGGCCAAGTTAGCATCGCAGCCACTTTCTTCGGATCCATTTCTATCCCCTGTGGAGTAATTATGAACCCTAAATATTCAAGCCTAACCATACACAGTATAGTTTTCTTCTTATTCACATAAAGACTGGCTTTCCTCAAAGTACTGAACACTATCCTTAAGTGTTCACGATGCTCAGTAACACTTTTACTGAATATCAGGATATCGTCAATAAAATGTACTACGAACTTTCCGATATACGGACGTAGTAAATCGTTCATAAGCATGACGAAGGTCGCTGGAGCATTGGTAATGCCCTATCCTTAAGTGTTCACGATGCTCAGTAACACTTTTACTGAATATCAGGATATCGTCAATAAAATGTACTACGAACTTTCCGATATACGGACGTAGTAAATCGTTCATAAGCATGACGAAGGTCGCTGGAGCATTGGTAATTTACTACGTCCGTATATCGATAAGTTCGTAGTACATTTTATTGACGATATCCTGATATTCAGTAAAAGTGTTACTGAGCATCGTGAACACTTAAGGATAGTGTTCAGTACTTTGAGGAAAGCCAATCTTTATGTGAATAAGAAGAAAACTATACTGTGTATGGTTAGGCTTGAATATTTAGGGTTCATAATTACTCCACAAGGGGTAGAAATGGATCCGAAGAAAGTGGCTGCGATGCTAACTTGGCCAATCCCTCAGAGTCTGACCGCGTTGCGATCATTCTTGGGATTTGTCCAGTTTTATAGAAGGCATATCAAAGGATATTCCGGAATAGTATCGCCATTGACTGATCTGACCTCAGATAAAGTACCTTTTATTTGGGGGCAGAATCAACAAGAAAGTTTTAACACCATAAAACAAGCTGTGGTCTCAGGACCGGTGTTAAAAATAGTTGATCCCCAGAAACCGTTGTTCCTAGAAACCGATGTAAGTGGCATTGCGGTAGGAGCAGTCCTCCTTCAAGAGGGAAGGCCAGTAGCCTTTGAAAGCAAGAAGCTTTCTCCCTCTCAAAGGAATTGGCCAACTCATGAATTGGAGTTGTATGCAGTTATCCATGCTTTGAAAACATGGAGGCATTATTTGTATGGTTCAGATTTTTATGTGGATGTGGATCATGATACTCTGAAACATTTTTGTAAACAGTCTGACTTGAGGGGCCGCCAAGCTAGGTGGGCAGAGCTCATGCAGGAGTTTAATCTAACGATTCGGTACCGAAGAGGAAAAGACAATAAGGTAGCTGATGCGTTGTCTCGCATTATGCACAACCTGAGTTTCACGGTATTAGAGAGTGCTCTAATGACCGAGATCAGAGAAACTCAGAAGGTGGACGAGTTTGTCCAGAGCTTATGGCCTAAGGCTCATGTGTTAAAACCCGGGGAAAGTGAAAAGGATGACCTGGCATCCAGAAAAGGCCAAACTTATGCAAGATATACCATAAGGGATGGTATGCTAGTTAGAAATGGCAAGGTTGTAGTACCTAATCAGAATGATCTCAGGCAGAGAGTCATTCGACAATGCCATGATAGCCCGGGCGTGTGCAGGACATCCAGGAGTCGAGAAGACATATGATCTCGTGAAGCGAGATTTCTTTTGGCCAAAGATGAAAAAGCATATTCATGAATATGTGACACGGTGTTTCTCGTGTCACGTAAGTAAGGCCGAGCAGGTGAAGCCACCCGGACTTTTACAGCCCTTGGAAATACCACTAAGTAAGTGGGAGAGCATTTCCATGGATTTTATTGTAGGGCTACCTGTAACCCAAGGAGGGTATAATTCTATCCTTGTAGTGGTTGATCGTCTAACCAAGATGGCTCACTTCATTCCGACTAGAGAGTCTGTTAGTGCCCCGCAAGTGGCGGATTTGTTCATTAGACATATATTTCATCTGCATGGATTGCCTAGATCCATAGTGTCAGACAGAGATGTTAGATTTACCGGTCATTTTTGGACAGCGGTATTTGAGACACTAAGGACTGAGTTGGGAATGAGTAGTGGGGATCATCCTGAGTCGGATGGTCAGACGGAGAGAGTCAACCAGACTTTAGAGGATATGATGAGGGCGTATGTGTCATTGAGGCAACATACATGGGACAAGTGGTTACCATTGTTGGAGTTTGCCTACAATGATAGGAAACATTCATCTACCGGGTTCAGTCCGTTTGAGCTGAACTATGGTTATAGACCAGCCAATCCGACTATACTTGGAGTACCTCAGAAAGTGCCTAGTGCCGCGAACTTTGTAGTTCAGATGCGGGAGATGCTAGCATTTGCGAGAGCTAATATCCGCCAGGCTATGGATAGAGCCAAGGTGTATGCGGATGAAAATCGGTCTATAAGAGTATTTGAAGAAGGAGAAAAAGTTTTTCTCAGAATTCCTTCGCACTCGAAGTCGTTGACTTCAGGAGAGTGTGCTAAGTTATCACCTCGATACTGTGGGCCGTGGTTAATTCTAAAGAGAATAGGCAGTGTAGCCTATAAATTAGAACTGCCACAGGGGTGTAAGGTGCACCCGGTTTTTCATGTTTCGCGCTTAAAGAAATTTTTGCATACAGGTGACTCACTAATCGAAGATGTGGTTTTGTTTCAGGAGATAGAGGATATTGCAAGGCGCAAACCAACCAGAATCTTGGACCGAGGAACAATGCAGATACGAAATCGGAAGATACCCACGGTGTTGGTTGCATGGCATGGTCAGCCTCTATCGGAAGCTACCTGGGAATCCGTATACCAGTTACGGAGAGCGTTCCCAGATTTCATCATCGAGGACGCTGATGCTTGAAGAGGGAAGGAATGTTATGCTCGAGCCGAGATAGCATGAACTCGGATAGATCGGTGGGCATTTTCTCTTAGATGACCAACTTTTGTAATAGTTAATGTGCGTAATTAAAATGGTCAAGAGAAGTAACTGCCAAGGTCCTAGGTGAGGGCGGAATGGCATTGACTAGATAGTTCTGAGTGCTAAGGCCTAGGTGCACCTAAATGTGCAATAATGCCAAGGGGCAAGTGGGTTTTAATGTGCCCCAAGAGAGGGGTAAAATGGTGCACCAAGTGGAGAGGCCAAAAATGCTGACATTTGGGCAAGGAGAACTATCTAGGGAATTGAGGGTCTCAGGGATAAGGATGATGGAAAATAACGAATAAAAAGATACGTAATATGACGCATCAAGGTCCCTGAGAATTGGCTGGGAGGAAAAATCGAAGGTCATCGCCCATGATTGTGCTAACGCAGGAGGAGATGAGACGTGACTTGTATCCACGCATGAAAGAGTTTCGTAAGTTAGAGTTAGAGTATGCTACACTATCTTTGTTCCGTATCATTCCAGCCTTGTTCTTTGGTCCCGGATCACTCCCAAACAGTCTGTAAACATGCTGACATCAGTGCCTTATCCACGCAGCCATCTCGTGTTGGAAACCTGCCCAGATCTTCCCTTCCATCTGTGGACAGCCTCTTCCAGATCTGCCCTCCATGGTGGCTCTCCTCTGTCAGGGATCTCCTCTCTCTCTCTGCTGCCCACATGGCAGCCCATGTGCTGCCCATGTGGCAGCCCCATGCCTACTACTATCAATCTATGGTCCACCCCCTCGATGCACTCCTCATATGGGGGCTCACAGGTGGGGAGGCGATCATCCCTATTCCAACACAAACAACTATGCTAATGTGTGGGCAATGTAACTTGCAAAGGCTGAGGTGTGCCCTGATCAACCGATGTAATGGAGACAGACTCATCCACCCCATCTCACTCTAGATGCATATCCCTGTATATGTCAAGGATCATAGAACGTAGAGCTAGTAGGCACAGGACATTACAGGCTCTCCCTAACAAGCTGTCTGCATCTACCAAGTACTGGCCGACCAGGCTGCTGTACTTGGCCTATTATAAGGCCTGCTTGTGGCACCATTTTGCAGGGCTTTAGCCCCAGCTAATCTGCCCATTCCATGGCTGCTGCCAGCCAGCATATATATGCCCTTTAGCAGGGCCAATGCCAGCCATAGCTGCCATGAGGCTGCGCTAAAATAAACTCAAGGACTGTCATGTGTTGCCCATGTGACAGCTAGCTTGCTGCTCACATGGCCGCCTCTCTCAATTACCCCCCCTTGTCCACCTCATATTGGGGCTCACAGGTGGAGAGTTGACCTCTACATTCCAACACAAGCCCTGTGCTATCCCTGCCACTGCCCTCCTCATCTGATAAAACAAGGTCGTAAGTGTCTGACCCAGTATCAACACACACTTCATGAGATTCATGATGTGGTGCTATAATTATTTAGTTCAATAATACTATATGCCAGCAGCATACTACAGAAGTATCTAAAAGGATAAGGATAGGTAAATAACCAAATAGAACCCAGCATTCAGAAACATGAAATCAAGAACTTGTCTGTAATGCATGAAACCCAGAGTACCACCTGGATTGGAGAAAGTGTAGACAGTAGCAGGTGCACTCAACACACACTAGCTGAGCTGCTAGGAAGCCACAAGCAATTAGCTTGAAAGACGAATAGGACCACTTGTTCAGAGAGTCCATGTTGGCAGTCATTATTCCATATATTAATTGTGAAAAATGATATGTACATTGGGACTGGTTTCCTATTTAACGTGAAATTAGGACTGAATGATATGTCCTCTAATTTATGCAGGATACATCTCTAAATTGGTACAGGAAGCAGTTACCAATGGTAAGTCCTCAGATGAGAAGCACACTTGGCATACTAAGGCCCTACCTATACAAAATACTCATGATTAATTCTACAAATATCAGAATTAAAATACAACACTCTTGTTTTAGTACTTTTTGACCCTAATAACTATAATGTCGCTTCAGAGAGACTATCTAGTTAGCCTCTGTTACAAGCCTTCGTCACTGAAAAGCAACATTAACTCCTCAAAGTACAATACTGTAAACAGTCAAGAAGGATAGAGAGCATATGTCAAGTAAAGTCTGGTGTACAGCAGGCTATTTGCTGAATATTTTGTAGACTATCTAAAACTAGAATACATCCAAACTTCCCCATTTGGATTTTTTGTAAGAACAATGAGAGAGAGAAGGGCGGGGGGAGAAAAAGAGAGACAAAGGGAAGAAGGGGATTTAGAAAAGGCATGGTACATAGCAAGATAAGTTGGTAGGCAAAGCTGCACTTATGTTCTCATCAGTACTACCCAAGCATACGCTGCCATCTAGGTTTCAAAAGAAGCTATATTCTCTATCATGAAAACAATCCATCATATGCAAAGGAATAGTGTTTTTTGGACTGCAGTTAGTGGAGAAGATCAGGGTACTCTTGAACAGTTAAATCAGGAGGCATCATCAGGCAGGCCCTTCCACTTGATGTAATATTCAACACGTAACTTACTTCTGAGCACCAGCACTGAAACCCCATGATTTTTGCAAGAACATAGTCAATTTGACCACCCTCATCCATGAGAGAAAATCTGTGTAACAATAAACAGTTGGGTCATACATACCTTTAAAGAAGAGAAACATGGAAGACATTTTGTATCTTTGTTGAGGCAGCAGTTCTACTGCATAGGCGCCTTAGAGTATGCTGCTGTTGAAAAGGTTGCTTTGCATTGCCACAACAGTATCACTACCATACAAGATTCAAGGGAGCCTCAACTTTAGTTTCAGCCACTTTTCACCCCAACTTTGATTTCTAGCTTTGTTAACAGAATCCGTTTTTCGGTAGCAACAAGCTTCACGAGGTGGCCCAAAATCATGTTGCCACACTAGATTTTCCAATTCTTCAAAGCTTGTGCACATCTGGATGGAGCATGCATGTTGCCGCACTAGATTTTCCAATTCTTCAAAGCTTGCGCACATCGGATGGAGCATGCAAGTGCATAAAACTATACAACAAGTATGCATAATCTTTCAAATTGTGCATACATTTTGAGGCAACAGGTACTGGAGATCAATCATATCCCTCAAGGCTTAAAAGGGCATGAGCCAATCACCTTGACCAACTGGCATGCCAGATCAGTTTGACCGACCAGAAGGCCCAACCACTTATGTCAGATGAACTGAGAAAGGCAGTTGGCTCAACCAGTTTACCAGCCATACTCAAACGGTTGATCAGCCTAGGGGCCAACCTGTATGAAGGCCCCTTGGGGACTATTGCCCCTCTAATTCCAAGCCACATAGGCTCACCAAGGAGCATACAGCAAAGAAGAGGGGTGCCCTTGAATCAAGATTACAAGAAGCACGGAAGATCGTGCAGGTAGTACTCCGATGCGGAGACTTGGGTGGTGCGAGCGAGTTTGTTTCCCATCTGTGCTTATTCCACTGGACTTGGTACGCTAGCTTCACGATCTATGATGTTTTCCACGTTGATGAGACAATAGACCGCCGTACCAGCACATTCAGCGCCGCCAAGCCTAGGTCCCAGCACATGCGTAGATCAGCACACTGCAGTCTCAACTCGTGCAAGCAAGCTGCTTGATAATTGCTTTCCTCCAATTGGCTATCCCTTTTTCTTACTGAATATGAATTAATTGTCTTATCATTCAACGTTTTTTCAGCAGCTGCTTGGTCATCGGCATCCGCAAATCTTCAAATTCGCGGCTTGCAATTAATTTACTGTCCACATCAAAACGGACCCTCAAGTTCCGACTGACCTTAATCAAGCGGTGCCAGTTGCGTTTGCTGCAAGCAAAACTGCGCATCAAGAAGTTCATGCTCACCTCCAATCCTTGACGAATTCGATTATCGTGTCTCGGGGTTGTGATGAAAAGCAAACTGACGTAAAGGGAGAAACAAGAAGAAAGCCATGCTTACAAGGCTGGCCAAACAAAGATTCTATAACCATTTGCATCAGTGCAAATTTACTGTCAATTTCAACACCTTTGCAAATTGCAGCTATCAGAACTCTCTCATTTGCCGTATATAATGTAGATGTTGTATTTTTCACAAAGAATAAGGCGGAATGCAAATAAGACAAAAGTCATGGTGATCCGGACACATAACACATATGGGGATGTCACATTTGAAGGGAAGCCCCTCGAAACAATTAATATACAACTACATGCGTGGAAAGGAGTATTCTCGGCTGCTGGAAAGCTTGATATAGTTTCCAAAATCAATACAGGAAGGCACATCTATGGAAGTGGGAAATGAGGAAATTTCTATCCACAATGATGGTGTTTAATAATTTTTTACAGATTCTCAGCTTGGGCACCCGGGCACTTTAGGACATACTGGGAAAGAATAGAGACTTTACATAAATGTTTCCTAAGATAGGAGTCAGGGCTTAAGGCAGAGACACCCTACCCCATCCTATTGGCTAAAAGGATTATGATACCTCTAGAAGGGAAAGCATTCGGTCAATTCATGGCTTACCTCAACAAAGTTGAGCCAATAGGATACCACATAAGGCAATGGAAGCTACGCGAACCATGGGTTAGCACGAAGAGGGGATGAAGTGGATGGAACCATGGGGTATAACAACCACTAACATACCAAAAGATGCATGTGAAATCAAGGAGATAGTAATGCAGAAAATGCTATAAAAACTATGGCAAAACGTGGGGACAAAAATATTGTTCTATACACAGGAAATTAACTCAATGGACAACTATGGAATGTAGAAATACCGCAGGGAAGACATATCAATATTTAAAAGGCATCTCTTCTACAAAATCAGAACTAGTTCACATGATCTCGAGGTAGAGAGGTGTAGGTGGGCAAGACCCATGATCCCTAGAGAGGAAAGAACCTGCAAAAATTTGCCCCACGGGGGAGGTTGAGAATGAACAGCATGTTCCCATTAAGTTGTAGATCCTATGCACACATCAGAGAAGGTTATGAGGGCAGTAGAGATAATCTAAAATCTATTGGACCAGCCAACCAAAAAGCTAGGAAGCTACTTAAAAGAGATTATGGAAAATCGCAACAAAGCACTGGGACTAGCACAGAAGCTAGCCCAACAAGTACTCACTACGAGTTCACAATATTTGATATCGTTGGATGTAAGGGATACTCTGAGATATGGGAGCGCAATAGCTTCGTTGTTGGCAAACATCCTAGATGTGGGCAGGCAGAACTTTCGACTAACTTATCATTTCTTGCTCTTTGTTGGCCCCTCCCACCAACACATCCTTCCCTTTGCTTGTCCATTTTCCCTTGATCAATCGGGCTTCTTTACGTGGGATATCTTTTGCTTCCTCTTGTTTGCAATGATGCAATCTTGCATCCCCTTAAGCAACGTTCTCCTAGTAGCAATCCTCTGGGCTATTACTGGTTGCCTCCCCTTGACTCAAGATTTACATTTCTTCACAATCTTTTGGGGCATGTAGTCTCCCTCACACCAATGACATGCAATATGCTCTAAATTAAACATGAAGTCAAGAACACCTACGTTACATTAAATTGTCCTAACAATGCCTCATGATCCCTCTTCATTGGCTCTACATGTGGAATTTCTACTAGGGATGTAGCCGAAGACTCGGATTTTGTGTCCAAAGCATATCTCTAAAGAATCTATCACCATAGTCGGAGCTCTCAAGAAGTCATTGCCATAGCCACCTCCAAGTAGTAGACTTTCACAAAAGGTCAAATATCATTCCACTATCTTGCCCCCATCCTCCCCATCTCTAATTGCATCTACGTCTTTCAAGATAGTCATCCCCATCTCTATTGCATTTATGTCTCTCCCTATACAACACATTTTACAATTTGTACCTCTACCACAACGATAGCTTCTTTTTGGAAGCTGAGGTATCTGACATGGTTAGAGTTGTATCAATGAAAAATATTGAGAGTGTCGGGGAAGACATTAGAAATGTAAAGCAAGGATACCTTTATCACAAGAGATGTGGAGATTGCATGCATTGCAAGTCCCATAAAATTAATTTGTATGCAAAGCTGAAAGTGAGCCCCGTTTGAGGTAATGTTTGGGGACCAACGGTGTTGATTTTTAATCAAAGGAAAGCCAATCTATCATTTTTTGAATGTCTCTAGTTTCAGCAATTACACAATAGTGGAGGTTGGTTGTGTGGCAAACTTGCGATCCAAAAGCTCTTTCCACCTAGTTGATCTTCTCCAAACTTCAAGTGTAATTAGTTGTATCCACCTTGTCATTCAATTATTTTATTGTTGACTGTACTAATAGATGATGGTTGATTAGTTGTATCCACCTTGTCATCCAACCCTTATATTGTTGCTTTTACTAATAAATTATGGTTGATTAGTTGTATCCACCTTGTCGTTCAACTCTTGTATCATTGCCTTACCTTTCCTAATTGAATGGTTGATTAGTTGTATCCACCTTGTCATTCAGTTCTTGTATCATTGCCTTGATTGGAAATTGGTGGATGGAATAGCTAGTATTGGGTGTTTTGTTGGATGATCACAATAGGTGCTTTAAGAAAGATTAACATATTTGGAAATGTGTAGCGTTCTTACTTGAGAACCACCAACATATAGGCTCTTGAGGATGCACTTTCTTGATTTTATTCCTAGCTTTTATATCTTTTCATTCAAATAGTATACATGTTTTGTTATTCTAATGGTTTTATACAAGCAATTCCAAGTTTGACTCTTTTGAGTGCTTCACTTCTTATTAGATTATGCATGCTACCATATAATTTCTATTCATATCAAATACACCACACTTTTACAAGCTTCTTCCCAATAATAATTGGGCAATTTCCTATCAATGCATCTACACACTTCTTCATTAGTTAGGAATTTTGTCTCAGTTTCACCACTTTCATCATGTATGTTCGTTTATTAAACTTGTCATTATATTAATTAGTATGTGGAAAATTGTATCAAACCCATATGATATTTACTCTCCACCATTGCATTTCTCTAAAGGAACTAAAAATACACTATGAATTCTAAAGGCCCTTTAATGTATGGGCTAGCTCCAAAATGTTGGTATGCGATATTGTGATACTTGCAATGTTGTTAAGAATTTCAATTCACATTAAATTGATAGGATGATCTCATAGCGTATAGGCCCAAATAGCTGTTATTGAGAACTCAAAGTTCTTATCAAGGTAGCATACTAAATAATTAACTCATAATAGTGACAATATTTGGACCTCAAGCTTTGAGATGCTTCTAAGTTCCATTTCACCAAATAATAGCAAAGTGAAAGTGCCAAAACCTTACCTAACCCCTGATCACTTTTATCTTTTTGGGCTTGGCAACGAATATGGGCAATGAATATAATGGACAAAAATAATAATGGTAGTCAAGGATGATATTTTGGGAAACTTAAATTCCCAACTTTGATGTGAGAGGGTGGGTTTGATGAGATTCCTTGAAATTTTTATGGTCCATCTAGTGATGGAGATGACCATTATAATGATACAAAGAGCATCATGTCTATAGACCAATGAATCTTCTAGTTAACTCCTTGATCTTTTGGTAGCAAAGAGGGAAACATGGGATGAACTATCCTCTCAATTCACACATGATTTTAAAGGAAGAGGTAGGGTAATCAAGTAAGTAGGAAATAATAAAATTAACACAAACCTAGGGAGAACAACAACCTCATGGCTCAATGTGAACTATGTTTAAATGACAAGTACTTGATCGTAGGGTTCATTGTAAGATTAAATTTGTTAAAATATGTAAAGGTGAGGAACCAAGAAACATAAAGTCATGCATGTGAATCTAATATAGGCTACTACTAGAATGATTCATTTTGAGTCCAAAAGCAGTGACATCACTTCTAGGATAGTTATGAGCAACTTTTACGAAGACCAAACCAATAAAGATCATATTAGAGGTCAAGAATACAAATATGAAAGAAGAAAACACAAGACCAATTATGAAACATTGGAATATTACAAATCTTGTCATCACCGAGACCAATTTAATGATAGTTCACGTGGATGTGTCTAGTTGATTCCAAACTCATTATGCTCTTTCTTTCAACTATATTTTGTTAAGGGGTGTATCTGTGAGTGAATTGGCATTTAATTCTATAATTTCTACAAGACACATTTAAGTAGCCTAACTTACATTCAGCTCCATATCCCATTAGAGGATTTTGATGTCTTTTCAATAAGAGCTTTGAATCCTTTGAAGTTATCCAATGCATCTAGTTACAAGCCATTCTAGAATAGTCATTTGTAAAGTGACAAATTATGATGCACAATCCAAACATAGCATAACCCCAAAATTTTAAGTTAGTGATTTAAAGAATGTATGTACTTCAAGACCATGATGAAGGAAAATGTTGATGGTCTTGTTCTGAACACTACTACACAGGATCCTATTGTGATGTTTAAGTACCGACGTTTAGTGGACGCGGGGCGCTAATCATCGGTATGGGAAGCGCGCCCCATAAAGCATCACTATATAGCGACTTTAGGCAAACGTTGCTATATAGCGATGATTATTAAAGTTGCTATATAGCGACGTTTATCAGAATTGTAAGTGTCGCTATATAGCGACATTGAGATACTTTTTTATAGTGACATTTTACAGAGAGCTTTTCTTCTCATATCGACCTTAAAAGTTAGTTTTCTCCAATGGCAATTTTTTTTAAATTTTCAAACATGTTTGATTTTTTGAGAGAATAAAAGTATGAGAGCATGTACATCAAGCCTTTGAAGCTCATATATTCATGTCCAAGTTTGAGATGAAAAAAATTAATGAAGAGCATTTACATCAACGGTTTCATCTTGAGCCAAGTTTAACGCGCCAAACAAGTCTATCTCTAACTCTATACCGAGTTGATCTCCTATATCATCATCGTACTCTAGCATCATACATTCACCTAAAAGTACTTGATCTTCTTCTTCAATAAAGTGTGGTGATTCTTGATGATTATTGTCTTCTTCCTCAACATCATGATCTCCATCTTCCTCCCATGCGATGTCATTATGCACATCTTCCTCTTGGCTCATATTGTGATCTTCATCTTCTTCACTAGATTCATCTGGATCAATTGGATCCGGCATTGGTAGTGGCATCTCCATATCCACATCTCTATATTCAAAAATTTGCTTACTTCGTGGTGTAACTTGGATGACATACCACCATCTTGGATCAAAACGATCCGGATGAAAAACCACCTATATTGAAGATGGGTGCCAAATGTCGTCAATTATATATATGAAATTAAGCTTAAGTACATGTATCAATGGATCTTTAAAAACGAAAGCCTCGATTAATTAAATCATTAGTATGCACCTGCTCACAGTGCTCGGGAAGAACAAATGTATCACTTTCATTGGTCCAATGTTTGGTGGAGTCTATTGCAAAGAAACCACTACTATCTTTTCTCACTGTTGCATGGGAACCGTTGTAAATAGTTCTAAACCATTTTACATCAAGAATGAAAATACTAAATCGTCTGAAATCAACTTCATAAATTTCGCATATGGTTCCACAATAATCCAATTGTGAGGAGAGAAGATTGGTATCTGAAGCACTTGCTCGACTATCTTGTGTGAAGTTAGCCATGACTCCATAATCATACGTGACTCTTTGAATCGATGCGTTCCACACGAAAATGTCATCCATATGACCATAATGCACTGTATTTTTTGTACTGTAAAAGAGCATCATTAAAACAATGAAGATGCATCTATTTTATAGCGTATATTGCCACAAATAATTACTTAATTATGTTAAGAGGTAAGAAACTTACATGCATCATACATCCAGATGATAACTCTCGCTCGCGCTCGTTTACTGTCTCTCCATCGCGTTCGGCTTTATGTAGAGCCAATTGTAGCCAATCAAGTGACATGTGAGTGGGGAGAAGAGCTAGATCCCGTGGATATGGTTGCGATCTCCTGTACATTACTTTGAATCTCATCCTTGCATTTATTCTTTTTGCTTTGGCTGCTTCATATCTCTCAATCCACTTCTGCATCTCCTTGCTATTGAGGATACAAAACTTATTGAATTTCTCCATTTGCTCTTCGCTCATCTTTCTCTCAATCCCTTTTCCTTGGGGAACCTTGCCAATGATGCTGTGGCATATCGGGATCCGTGGATGCAAGAAACTGCATGATATATACTAATGACTCTTGCACAAGCCATCCCTCTGCCATGCTTGCTTCTGGTCTTGCTCTTTGTCTTGCAAATCCCTTCAAATTTTTCATAAACCGCTCGAGAAAAAACATCCACCGACTATGAATGGTACGTGCAATAGCCACCTCATCAACTATGTGCACAAGCAAGTGGACTTGAGTTGTCATAATGCTTGAGGGAAAGTGCTTCTCAAGCAAGCATACGACTTTGATGGATTCTGCCCTAGCCTTCTCGATGCTCGATATGGAGATCTCTTTTTGAGATATCCACCTATTTCACATGCCCATGTAAGATATTTTCATAATCAGTCTACAGATTATTCAACTTATATTGAAGAAAATGCAATCAATGCGATTTGATAGTAAGCATACCTCACAATACCACTGATCTTGAATATAGCATTTCTAACATCTTCTTGTAAGCACCCTTTTATTGGAATTGGGAGGATGAACTATCAAAGCAACAAAGAAGTCATGTCAACAATATAACATAATCATAATTACGCTAACGCATCACGATTATCGGTACACTAATTTTACATCTTAGAAGACCTGTAAGACCTTGTGCCAATCATGGGACTTGAGCCCACTAAGCTTATTGTCCTTTGAAAATACTCCTTTCAAGCAATGCATGTACCCTGTCGGTGTTTGAAAAGAGGCAATGTCCGCCTTTTGACCGCTGCCTTCTTCCTCGTAGAGAGGATCCACGTTGCTTTCGGGAGGACAAATTTTCCTGAAGCATGCACTTGGGGCCACAAACGAGACATCCTATTCATAGCACACAAGTCTTCTCGCACTTCTCTCAAGTCTTTGGAAACAACCAAGTGTGCCCAAATAGTAGTCCCCACATTCTTAAAGATATGCATGGGATCCAAGAGATGATTGATTTGTAACTGACCCCAATAAGGAGGCTCGTGAAAGATCTATAGCCTCTTCATACCAGGAAGAGGTTCCTCTCCATTCGCCCTCCAAGCCTGAATCTAGTCACTTGCCTTCAAATATGATGGTGGTGGATCAAGCTGACCTCCATGTGCGAGATGGTCCAACGAAAGGTATTGAGCATGACCTTCATAAACATTTTTCCTCATATGTTTGGAGTATCATGCAAGCGATTTCAAACCCGGTCCACAAACAGGACAAGCATGGTACCCACTTGTAACCTCCTTATAACAAGCCTTGCACGCGTGCATGAATGTGTTAGTATAAGACATGCGTGCGAAAGAGAGTCATAAAAGCATAATCCTATATTATACATATAGAGACACAACCATGTACCTGTGCACTCTCCATATCCTGGGTAGTCATGCATGGACCACATCAAGATACCCCTCACCAAAATATCATTGGTATGTCTAGGAGCTCTGGAAATATCAAAGACCCGCACTCCTCTCCATAATATCTGTAGCTCCTCTATCAAAGGTGCCATGTACACGTCCATATTTTTTGCCTTATACTTCCCTGGCATAAGTAGTGCAAGCATGAGGTTTCCCTTTTTTATTATTAGCCATGGTGGGATATTGTAATTCACCATGATTATGGGCCATGTCGACCAAGATGTCGAGCGTAACCCGAAAGGATTCATGCCATCCATGGCGAGCCCAAGATGTAAGTTGCGTGGCTCCCTCACAAAGTCTAGCCACTGATTGTCTATGTGCTTCCAAGCTACACAATCTGTGGGAATCCTCAATGTGTCATCAGTGGATTGATGAGATGCATGCCATGTCATCAACTCCGCTATGGATTTGCATCGAAACATGTGCTGTATTCTTGCAATGATGGGAAAGTGTCTCAAGACCTTTATCGATATCTGCTCACCCTGCAAGTCATCTCTATATCGTTGTTCTCCACATTTTGGACAACTAGCCAAATCTCCATGCTCACAACGAAAGAGAATACAGTCATTACGGCAAGCATGGATGGTATCATAATCCATACCCACCATTGTTAGCATCTTCTTCGTTTCATCTCTTGATGCTGGCATGGTATTTGGTGCAGGCAATATTTTCTGGAGCAACCTATCACAATTCATACATAGGCATCGAATAATGATGATTCGGTACACTAATCCATACATGATGATTCTCAAAACAAACAATATCCAAATAATGAGTCAAATTAATGCAAGAGCTACTAACCTCATTAAGGCCAAGACACTTGTATCCGACCACCCATACTTTACTTGCAGATTCAAGATTGAGAGACAAGCACGTAGTTTAGACATCCTAGCACCCTCGTACAACTGTGTTGATTGCAACTCTCGCATATTGACCTTAGACTCTGACATCACATGTACATGGGATGTAGTGCTCCTAAAAATAGAATTCATCATGTCAACCATACCCTCGTCATCATCCAGGAGACTATAGTCTTGCTCAAAGTGTGAAGGTATATGCGTACCCTCATCAACCTCCTCATCCTGTTTTAAGATTTTGTGTAAATATAAGATTTTGTCCCAAGGTTTCGTATCATAATGATATCCAATACTAAACACGAACTTAAATAGCTTTGACTTACTGATAATCCATCAACACATGCAACACCAACGGTGGGTACTGGTTCAGGCTCCTCCCCATACATCCACAAGTGGCACATGATAATACGACGTTGATGTTGTACTTCTCGCTTGTAATGAGTGCAATGATAATACAACCTCTCCATAAGCCACTTTGTGCCCCCGGGCGTTGGTGCATCATCTGATGAGCTTCCACTCGTCCCTTCCATCTGCACACTTATAAAATCACAACATAAGTTGCAAGGAAATATATTAATAGTAATAAAATAGCATCTATGAGCTTCTTTTTTAACTTTAAATGTTTCTCAAGCCACCAAGTCTGCTAATTACAAACCTCCAGGGTTTTTACAGAGCATTCAAGTCTCCAAACCTTTTGAGTTAGATTCATGGGATGTCATTGGTCCTTTCCCTCAGTCTATTGCAGGAAATAAATACATAATTGTATTAACGGAATACTTGACTCACTGGTGTAAAGTTGCAGCAGTTCCTTTTATTTCTGCTCATATGGTGGCTCAATTTTTGATTGATAATCTTATGTCCCGACATGCATGTCCGACCACTATTCTATCAGATCAAGGATCAAACTTCAAATTACAGGTAATGACAGTGTCTTGGAATAACGCTGACATTTGCAAGCTCTACCATCATCAAATAGTGGGTCTCACCGAGCCCGGGGGATTCATAGGGGGAAACTTATGATAACACGTGAGTGTACAATAGGGGGGTTTTTTGAAATGAGGCATAAGCTTATACATTAGGGGTGGGGGCCCTTTTTATGTTTTCTTAATATTGAATTTAAGTTAGGGGAGCCATGCCACATTTAAGAGGGGAGGACATAGTATAGGCTACCTTGGGTAACTAGTCCAAAAAAGTTTGGTTTTAAATAGTCATAGGGAAAGTAATCTAAATTTTCTTATTGTGTGATCTAGATTCTTGAGAAAGAACGTAGATTTAAGGAAAGGGGAGAAAATAGAATTTTGGTGGTTTCTTATTTAAGCTTAAATAGGGGTGTTGTATCAACCTACGTGGATCTTAAATAGGGGGGTTTCTTGAAGTTCATGCACGCACGTGACGTCCCCCTTTAATGAAAAGTGAATCCCCTGGGTCACCGAGTGACTAAACAAGACAATCAGGCAAATGATCAAGGTCTACATCAACCCAACACACGACAATTGGGATCAAATACTGCCCTACATTCTTCATGCTTACAAGACTACAGTTCAAGCCTCTACAAAGATCAGTCCTTTCCGAGCTCTTTATGGTCGCGATCCACAGTTCCCTCCTCAGTTACCTGACATATTCGTTCCAGCGAAGTTTTATGATGCCGTTGACTAGTATCATCATCTTCAAAATGTCGAGCCTCTTCTCCGGTCATCACTTCTATGAAATCTACACTTCGTTTTGTGAGTGTTGAAGCATGTTCAATGAGAATTATATGCGAGAGCACATGGGTTTAGTCTTGAAGCATCGTAGATCAACCTTGCGTACTTCCATCGTAAAGGGGATGGCTAAACCTAGCTGGGCAGACAAAGTTGATTGGAAGTTCTTCAAGAAGCAGAATAGGGACCATCTCGGAATGTTCGAGGGTTAGAGGAGGGCTGTGAGGAGATGGCTAGACACCGTAGGTACTTCGCACTTTGGTGCATGCGGACGGTTGGCATTTGAGGCCACCGTGGTAAGTCTACTTCTTCTCATTTAATGTATTGTTCTATTTGTTTTACTACATATTACATGCACAACAAGCTGCAATGTAAATTGGATCCACAACAAGCTGCGATGGGTCATCTTCCTACAGATGTAGAGACGCGATGCGCATTTCGCATAGGAACAAAGTCGTGGTTTATTGAGTAGGAGGCAATGGGAGCAACGGTCGATTGGGTTGAGGTGGCTGCTCGCACGGTATAAGTCTACTCCTACTTGTAATCTCACTTTTTAAATTCTTTAAGTTCCAAGACAAGGACTAGGAGGACGATGACGACGATTCGAATGAGTAGTAGTAGTAGTAGTATAGTTTGCATATACTTCGCCATGTATATCATTTTGTATATCGGCTCATTTGAGCGATTTTGTATCACCATTTTTGAAAGGTTAATTTTGTAATAAACAATGTTGTATATCTTCGACATGCATATGCTTCTGTTGCTTGATCATTTCATTTGAGCGATTTTGTATCACCCTTTTCGTAAGGGAAATTTTGTAATAAAAAACTTTTTTTGTAATTACAAAAAAAAAAACATTAGTGGGGCAAAACAGGGCTTGCTATGGCCCTGTTTAGCCCCACTAATGCTTTTTTTAAAGTTCTGTTAATCGTCACTATATAGCAACGTTTACCAGTGTCACTATATAGCAACTGTTCTTTTCCAACGCTTATAATGACACTAATAACGACATTTGCACCCGTTTAAAAAAAGTGTAAAAAACATCGGTATTTTCGTCGAAAAAGGGCTTATGCCTTGTAGTGGAAAAGAGACCTATGGAAGGTCATGGACCATGTTGGGAGTCATTGGCAATGCCAAAATTTTGAAATTTAGATTGCCAGATCTTTCGTGTCATAAAGTGGTTACGTAAGCATCATGACATTGATGATTAACAGAGAGGGTTCTTAGAATATGTCTAAAAATATATCGATTATTGGCAAATAGCCAATGAGCATTCCACCACTTACCTCATCTTTTTTCAAATATCATTATTAATATTTATGCTAAGTATGCTTTTTTTTTAAAACTATATACAATAGAGGGTACTTTTCCAAATATATTTTTAGATTCTTTTGTATAATGTTGCATTATGGCAAACAGCAAAGGTGATAAAGAAGAAACATCAAACTGAGTTCATAAAGTGCATAGTCAAGTATAGAGTACATAATAAATTTTATATATAAAATGTACAACTTATCAATGACTTCCTTCTCCTAAGGTGTCGCTAATATTGGAAGTAAATGAATTTTTTAGTATATGTAAACTTGTTTTTGTGTCAAAACATTAACAAGATCTATCTCACTAACGAAAACTTTTATTTGAAGCAATGGTGCATTTCAATATCTTTGTTCCTTGCATGACACATTGAGTCATTGTTGTTAGATTGAAATGTGTTAGAATCATCTCAAGCTTTAAGAGTAACTAAACTACTACTTATCATGCAAAATTGGTATAGCCTTCATATTCAACTCTTATTGATGATAAATTGATTATTGGATATCTTTAACTTTTCCATGACAAGGCACGTAATGTTGGTTACTCCCATTTTTCCTGAAGTACAAGAATGGTCTCCATTCGGTATTTTCATGTACCATAATTGGAGTTGTCTTGAATGCTTAGCAGGGAAAAACTCTGTGAAGGTTGTCCTTGAATTTGTTCTTAAGTTCAACCCTTTCAACTTGGAAAGAAATGTTTGGCATCTGCAAGAGATACATGAGTGACATGGGCAATTCTCTATCTTTTTCTTGTATGAGGCATGATGCATAGCAGAAGAGCTTCTCGGAGGCTCCCATCATATTACCGTTGGTGTCTACTAGGCAAAAATGCATGTACACATCTGGGCAGTGGAAGATGAAACAATGTTGAATGCTTTAATCATGAACGATCTTGGCCATTCAGATGTCCATAACTTCCATCATATGAAGTATAGTTTAAAGGCTATCATTCACAAGGTGTACAAGCTAACACAACCATGGGGCAACTTAACCAAGCACCTCAAGTGGATCCTTCCCCCTCTTGAAATGGTTTCCTTACCACAACACAAGCACAACCCCTTCCAGCCGACATCCATGTCTGCTTGTCCATTCGTTCGATGGAGCAAATGAAAGCCCTTCCACTATGCATAATGCCTCGAGGCAAGTTAACCAAGCACCTCAGTTTTGTCAATGCTTCCATTACCAAACCACGAGCACAACTCCTTCCAGTAGCTGACATCTATGTCTGCTCTTCCAAGGGCCTTCCAGTAGTTCAACTTGATAAGGGTAGTTCCTTGTGAACATGAGAGAATGAATTTTAAGTTGAGGGAGGAGGACAACCTTGTTAGACAATTGTGGAGCCATGCTCTAGAAGTGGAAGTCATAGCAACTAAGTGGGCGATGTCTTCCCTTGGTAGTTCATAAGAGTTATGTGGGTCCTTTTAAGAACATACCAAGGACTCTTGCTATATTGCGGGCCAGGGGAACAATTCACTATAACTTTTGGTTGATGGGAGACCGCACTAAGCACTCTATTGCATCTAAGTTAAATGGGTTTTTCTTGATGAAGCCTCTTTTAAGTTGAAGGAAATGTGGGGCAACGCATTGTCAACATTTGTGTAGCTACTTGTTGCAACATTCATATGCACGAACATAACCATTGTAGTCATAGCTTACAAAATGATGTGAAATCTTCTGCTAATGTCAATGATGGGTCATGAACAAAAGCAAAGCATTTTGGCATCTTCTTGTTTGCACTTTTTCAAGTAAATAGTAAAAAAAGAAACTACTGCTCCAATTGCACAAACACTCTATGAAGAAAGACTTGCTAAATTGATTTCAATGTAAACATAAACACAAAGCCTAGCATCTCAAATGTTGTACAGTTTCATCAGAAATGTTCGAATATAAAGCATAGAAGCCCACACAGACTTTTGCAAATGCATCACAAAGCCGAACATCTCAAATGCTATAAATTTGCATCACAAACAAGAATTTATAGCATACAAGGCCACATGCCCTTTCTCGAATGCGGCAAACATTGCAAACATTTACCCTTGGCAATATTTGGGAGATTCCCTCTGTTGTATCACCAATACTGGTAGGATATAGACAAGCTCATGGATTCAATGCCCAAAAAATAAGAGTAAAACCAATTGCATGAGACCCTCGAAAGTCCTCCATCTCTTATCTCCATAACAACCCAAATCCAAATCGAAACTCCTATTTTAATTACACAAATTTTACCTTCAACATATAATATTCTAGAGTAACTTGAAAGCTACCAACGGAAAAACTTTCTGTTGAATCAAACTTGTTTCATCTACACATAACTTTGATACCAGATCAATTGTGCAATTGCAAGTATGATGAGACGATGTAGTTCAAGTGACAAAAACATATAGATCTTCATATGAGCTGACACAATGAAAAACTTAACACACTTCCTCTAACTCCATTGAGTTTGTTGGCTTACAACTTCTTCATGTTCTCTTGCTAGACAAATCTATTACACATTATGATTGGTGAATAGTAAACAATACACATGACCTGACTGCCATTGTAAATACTTCACACTACATATTCATCACGTCAGTAACCTCCTAAAAAGGCCACTTCAGCTAGAGAGAGTGCCGACTTTCATCTTGAATGTATGAACAACTATATCTTCATCACATAGGTAACCTCTTGAACAGGCATAAAGATTTAAGGTTTTCAAGGGAAATAGTTGACTTCCATCTTGAACACATCAATGACTTTCCTTCATGGGCTGACCTGAGTGAAAAAAAGCAAGCCTAAAAGCTTCGTTTAGTAGATTTTCTAGTCATGACTTTTTTAATGGCCACGCTGTTGTCACTTGGAAACCATGCATAGGTTGCTTTCCAAAATCCCACATGATTGCAATGGCAATGATATATTAAGCTTCGCCAAGAGGGATTAAGCCAATCATCCCCCAAATATCGAAGGGGGAAGCAACATCAATAAAGTTTGAAACAATCCATACTTCAATTCGGCAAATAACATCTAACAAAGAGCATATGCAAGAAGAGTGTTGATACACTCACAAAGAGCGAGATTCATGTTGATGAAAATGCCAATTGAGGTAATTCGCAAAGAAGGAGATCCCAATAACCAACTCGCCATCCACAAAGACCTCCACCTATGCCAGTACTTCAAAGTTCTCCATGTCAAGCTGATATATTGAAAGGCCAAGACGCTCGAGCATTCATAGAAAGGCAAGAAGAAGTTCAAGAAACAAAGTATGAATGGCATGAAGTGTAAGAAATCAAAAGTTAGAAAACAAGCACAGGGGGATACAAGCTTGATTTGAGAGTGACGGAGGATAGTCAAATTCAAGCATACCTACAAAACCATTCGCAAGAGCCAAACATAGCAACCAAGAAAGGCAAGGAAATTCATGCGGCACAATAAATACTACGGTAGATTGCAAAAGAGAAGCAATAAGTCAACGAAGCAAAGCCAGAAAAAGCAACAAAGCTATGAAACTTCCAGAGCAACAGAGGAACGAGTGGAAAGCAAAGCTTATAGACTGAGAAAAGGCGGAATCAGCATAGGTATTGAAGAGGATGAAGGAGAAACTTATGAGGAGGAGATCAACAAGAATTCAATACCTTCGACGAGGTTTGGTGGAATTTGTAGGAACAATATTTGTATTAGTCGACCCAAGTCATTAATTTCAAAAAGAAATTACCATGTCCCACCTGCTCAGAAGTGGCAAGCGTTCAATGAAACACTCTCAACACCAAAAAACAAGGTGAATGATATATCTATCATTCATTAGGCCCGCCTGTGTACAGGTGAAATGCCCAAGAGAGAGCATAAATTGGAGACCCCAAGGAAAGAGATTAAGAATGTGCAAAGAGGAGTGAATGGGAATGGCCCAAAAGTCATCCCAAATCATCAATACTCTACAAGTGCACTAACCACAAATTAACACCTAAGAGAGCATAAATAATAACAAGATTTTAATTTTTGATCTCAAAGCCACAACCTTCATTAAGGCTACCTATGGCAGGCCAAAAATCCCCAAAGACCAAAATGAATAAGCTAAATTAATCCATATCCCTCTAAAAAGCATGGAAACCAAAATTCCTAATAGAGTTCCACGTCTCCACAAAGGGCATCCAAGAAGCACGTGAGAGTGTGCGGCGAGAAACGGTAGGGTAGGCCTGGGAAAACTTGAGGACGGGATCACACAAGAAGGGTAAAGGCATTGAAGGGAGATGCGCGTGTGCAACGGGACTTGTCACTACATGAGGACCTCGTTACCATGCACGTTCCCGGCCTTCACGAGTAGTCCACTCTCCATCACCTTCTTCACGCCCAATGTTTTGCTTGCTTCTCTCTCTCTCTCGCTGTACAAATTTCCACCCCCTCCTATTCTCTTCCCTCAGACTGATCCTCATACCTCGGCACGCAGCTTCCCTTTGCTCCTCTCTTCTTCCTTTCCTAAATCTGCACCATGCCTGTCCCTGAATTCTCCACCCCTTGCCCCCGCAAAATGGAGCGTGCAGACGGCCCCGCCTCTGTCCTCGCCATCGGCACCGCTAACCCCCCCAATGTGCTCCTCCAGAGCGAGTATCCCGACTTCTACTTTAACATCACCAATAGCAATCACTTGGGCGAACTCAAGGAGAAATTCAGACGAATGTGTAAGTGGCGAGTTGTGCCGTAGACATATTGGATTATCTCCCCTTCCGTGTGGTTTGGGTTGACGAGCAATTAATGTTGGGCTTGTTTCCCATGTCATTCCCCTATCGTTGGTCAATTTTCTTCCTGAATTCGCAAGAGTGTATTTCACCCCTTCCCTTACTTCATCCCCTGGTTCTCTGAGTGTGCCTATCTACGTAATGGAGAAGGAATTTCTCATCCTTTTTTCGCCCCTGGCTCCCGAACTACTCATCTGCCTGACTTCATTAGTAGGAATAAGTTTGTGATCGCAGATTCTTTTATTTTGCACGACCTCTGAGTTCGTCTATTCACAGTTTGTGATCACTCTGACTGCACGATTGCCATTTCAATGCAATCACCCTGACGGCACGATTGCCATTTCAATGCAGGTGAGAAGTCTGGCATCAAGAAGAGATATATGTACTTGAATGAGGAGATCCTCAAAGCTAATCCTAGCATGTGCGCATACTGGGAGAAATCCCTCGATGTCAGACAGGACATGGTGGTTGTGGAGGTGCCCAAGCTTGGGAAGGAAGCTGCAGCCAAAGCTATCAAGGAATGGGGTCAGCCCAAATCCAAGATCACTCATCTTGTCTTCTGCACTACGAGCGGAGTTGATATGCCTGGCGCTGATTGGGCTTTAACCAAGCTGCTTGGATTGCGCCCATCCGTGAAGAGGCTCATGATGTATCAGCAGGGTTGCTTCGCCGGAGGAACCGTGATGAGGGTTGCAAAGGATTTGGCTGAGAACAACAAGGGAGCACGTGTCCTCGTGGTTTGCAGCGAGTTGACAGCCGTCACATTCCGGGGGCCAAGTGAAACTCACCTCGACAGCCTAGTGGGTCAAGCCCTGTTCGGGGATGGCGCCTCAGCCATCATCGTAGGCTCAGACCCGATCCCTGAAGTGGAGAAGCCATGGTTCGAAATCCATTACACGGGATCCAACATTTTACCGGACAGCGATGGAGCGATCGATGGGCATCTTAGGGAGGTAGGGTTGACTTTCCACCTGATGAAAGATGTTCCCGGCATTATATCTAAGAACATAGGTGGAGTGTTGAAAGACGCTTTCGAGAAAGTCTTTGGAGAGGAAGCTCCTTCGTTCAACGACGTTTTCTGGATCGCTCATCCTGGAGGTCCAGCAATTCTGGATCAAGTGGAGCAAAAGTTACAGCTGAAGCCTGAGAAGATGGCCGCCAGTAGACAGGTTCTTTCCGAGTACGGCAACATGTCAAGTGCCTGCGTGCTTTTCATAATGGATCAGATCCGCAAGCAGTCAATTGAACAGAAGCTTGCAACCACAGGAGAAGGCCTTGAATGGGGATTGCTTTTGGGCTTTGGCCCAGGTCTAACCTGTGAGACAATTCTACTGAGAAGTGTGCCCCTTACTACTTAGTACTAAGAATAGCTGAAAAGGCTGCATTCTAAACTGCTCGGGTCGACGTGTAATAAGCTCCCATCTCCCCGCACATCAGGTTAATTTATGTCATCCACGATTTATATGTCTCCCGCGCGTCCTGGATTGCACTAGAGTGCAAGAGATATGTAATACAAGTTTCCTATACAATATATGCTTACAATAATGATTTTTTTTTTTTTTGCGCGAAGTATTGTCACAACTTCTTTCTGCCTCGGCAATATGACAAAAAACCATCTCCATAATTTACTTATGATGGTAACGATAAAGTAGAGCTTATGACTAGACGCTCTAATTATGATAGAACTGACTCTAGACATTGCCATTGCAATTATGCACTCGTGTAACGCTCACAATTTTCGCCGCTCGCCCAAGCCTAGGTTGGGCAAGACTTCTCGCCCAAGCACATGGGCGGGGGGGGACTTGTTTAGTGCAAAAATGAAATGTGCTTACATAAGGTAGGCCTTGTCTGCCTAGCCACAGGCAATGTGTATGCGATTCTGCCCGCCACCAGCAACTAAATAAATGTGGGCGGACGTTCTAACCAGCCTAAAGCATTGACGTTTCGTCAGGTGATTACAAATTGCGTCAAAAATTGTGTGTTGTGAACGACAGAATTCAGCACCGAGAAGTTTTTTGAGAAAATACAAGTACTATGTATATATCATGAACTTTACCGGCTTCTGCACTTGTTCAGCCTCCGGTATCTGCGATCTGAAAGCATGCTAAAACTTTTTAGTTAAAGAAGACGAAGCAACGACTGGAAATTAACTCCTCTGAGTTCACCACGGTGCATGGTGGACACGCGGCAGGAGCATGCAGGGAGGTTGAGGGTCTTGTCGAAGCGACCCCGCTGTGAGGTGGTGACTAGCCTTCAGCCTTGTGTGAAGGATATGAGTAAGGAGACAAATCCAAAGGAGGGCGGGCGCTGGTGACTACGGAAGATGCTTCCAAGGTCCAAACGCGTGCCTCGACTGAACCTGTTGGGAACGTCGGTCACGCCTCACGATATTCTACATCAGCGTGGACCTGTAGCTTTTGCATGGGACCCCCATACACTCAACGGAAGTCAAGAAAGTAGCTTTCCACGATATTCTTTTCACGGTTCAACTTTCTGGCTTGCCCCTCCTCCTTGACGCCATTGAATTGGCCCTGACAGGCTGCAATCAACAACTTTGATATTCTCCGTCGAAATTCTCCACTTCCACTTCCTCCAGGTTCCAGGTCTTTTGTCTCTTTCTCAAGTTGCGTAGACGCTGCGTGGTCGCTCTAGCTCTGTGGTGAGCTGTTCCATTGTGCAAGATCCTTTGCTAGAGTATAGCCCGTGGAGCACCTTCACTTGCGCTGGAGCATCGGACAAGGTAAGGGATTGGAGATTAAGCTATCACCTTCTCATGTCCTTCTATCCTTACGAACAATTTTGTGAAGTGAGATTCGTGAGCTTGTTCGCACGTACAGTTTTTGATTGGGCATCATCCAATCTCTCGAACGTCAATTAAGTGCTTCCATCAAAGGCCTCGTGAATGCCAAAGCACGATCTTGTATTGTCTTCAAACACAAAAGCTACACAGGAGCAGCTTTGCACACAGTAGCTCTTGCACTGAATGTAGGTGCTGTTGTAGCCCCTCCCTAGGCAACTTACGTCCCATGGCCAGCTGTTGTAGACCGTCACATGGAGGCACAGGAAAAAGCGCATGAATTTTGTGCAAAATGGGGACGAAGTAGGATGTATCTGCAATCTACAAGAAGCGTAGCCGTTTTGGAGAATGGATGAGAACCAGAGCTGCTGATTTTCGCGTGCAAGGTATAGTGCATAGTCTATGGAGGATTTGTATCCTTGTATCGAGGCTACGCCCTGGGCAAGTTACGAGCCTTTCATGGCCAGCTATTGTTTCAAGTATGAACTAGGAACTTGCAGAAGCCGTCCCTTTGATTATCACCGTGGATAAGTGATAAATGCTTGAATGAAGGAAATGTAGTTGCGCTAAGACTCATGAGCTTTAGTAGGATATGCAAGAAACTGCATCACCAACCAGGTCGATGAGCATTGATCTCTAGCCATGCAGGCCCCATGGGCACGACTGGCAAGAGGCGATCTAGGTCGTAGACTCTAGTCCTGTACTCTATAGTTTACTCCCGCAAGTCCCAAAGGCAACGCTTCATCTCAGACTGACAAGAGGCGATAGGTTGTTGGGAAGTGCCTTTGCTCTAGGCTGAGCTCTTCCTGCATGGCATCTGTGAGCTCGCTCATATAGTTCTAATTCAAACAACGAAACTTCAACAATTTCTACCCAATCTCTTCATAGTGTGATTCTTTTTAAATCTTTGAGCTGGCCTCTCTCACTCATTCATTTTTCTGTTTGTTTTTTAGAAACTAGAGTGTGGGTTAGAAACTAGAGTATTAAGAGTATTCGAGAGAGAGAGAGAGAGAGAGAGAGAGAGAGAGAGAGAGAAAGAGAGAGAGATTATTAATATTATTAAGGCAGACCAATATTAATCTTTTAAGGTAGACCAATATTAATCTTTCGAGCCTAATCAATATATTGTGGGCTTGCTTGTGAGAATCACTAGCCTTGTGGAGTATTCGGGTGGAGTCCAGCATCTTCAGCACATGGTGGACCCTGATCATCACTCCCTGCCAATGCGCATGTCAAAATCTTTCTCTCAACTCCTTTCGTTGTAAACTACTTTTTGTTATTGAAATGATGTAATAGACTTACATTGATTGATTCCACGCCCATATGCTTGTCCAAACTCAAACGTGGATATCATGTCAGCAAACTCCAATGTCCACCAGAAGGTTGCTTCAGTGCGAGGCACCTAAATTGGGAATTGGTTGAGGATCCTTACTCCCCCTACAAGGTTATGCATGTTGCATATGTGGAATTGCATCATGTAGATGACTACATTGAGGGGGAGAGCAACAACCCTGATTTTCCCCCAATCTTTCGCATTGACAAGACGGAGCGTCATGGTTGTTGAAGAAAACATAAGTTGAATCTGGCATTTGGAATTCATTGTCATATGAAAGTCTTCCTTGTAATGACTAGTACCATCACTCTTCTTTATAGATACTGGTGCTCATATGGTCCCACCGACTCAAGGCATGAGGTGTCAAAACCTCTAGACTTGGCAAACATTCCCAAATCTGGACCAGGTTTAAGGCCATGTGCAATTCGAGCACGAAAAGGAA
This sequence comes from Dipteris shenzhenensis, assembly GCF_047967505.1. Taxonomy (NCBI): domain Eukaryota; kingdom Viridiplantae; phylum Streptophyta; class Polypodiopsida; order Gleicheniales; family Dipteridaceae; genus Dipteris; species Dipteris shenzhenensis. Next base: position 3,308,886 of record NC_141611.1, on the reverse strand, counting down.
GGGGTTGTCTATATCATCAAGAAGTTGTACCATTGGGATGATGTGGCATGCATCTCTTACATGATGATGCACCAGCGATAGATTTTGTCATGGAAAGCTTGAAGAAGATGTTGCTCGTGGGTCAAATGTAGCCTTCGCTCCCTCTTTGCTTAATGGTTGTCTATAGAGAAAAAAACTTGGATTTTCCACATGTTGTGCAAAGGGTTCACACCATTGCAAGTCCTTGATAAACAGGTTGCATCAATGCATGTAAGGCAAGAAACAGATCTAGACTATGCCTTTGTAAGGGATGACTTTATATCAATTAGAGATATATTGAATACTGCCAAGCGCCTTACATTTGACACCTATCAACTACATTCTAATGATGCCCAAAGCATTCGCATGTGGGTCAGAGAACAATAAAAATGTCTTTGAATACAAATAACAGACTATGGATGAATCGTGTGAGTTCATCCTAGGAATTCAATCACCATGGTAGTTACAAAAGATGAACTTGTTTGGTCATGAGAGCCTAGTTTCAATGGATTCAACATTCGACACTAATATTTATAAGGTAGAAAAATTCCGAGTCACATTTTAGAACTTTATATAGTGTATCTTCTATGCACATTATCTAATAGTAGTACTTTCTCTTTTTTATAGTTTCAACTATACACTATTTTGATATTTGATAGACATCGTAATGGTGTCCCAGTAGCTAGGATCATTACCTCAAGCTCAACTCCAACCACAATAATCTACCGGTTGACTGAGTTAAGAAATCGTGTACTTGATGTCAATAAGTCATGGGAGTTGAAAGCATTTATGGTAGATGATGCCTGTGTAGAAATCGATGCTCTTAGGTACTCTCAGATTTTTCTCCAAGGTGCAAACTTTAGCCATTGCCTAACCAATTTGTGTCTTTAATTCCTTGCCACCAATTCATATTCTCTCTTGTCTAGGCATGTCTTCAATGTGCCAATATACCTAAAGGCATGTGGCATGTATGTCATTGTTGGTTAAAGTATCTCATCAAGAAGGTCCGTGATGACTGGCCCAGGCAAGCAAAAATGTTTAGAAGGCTTGGAGCCATTATGGATATGTGGATAGACAAGCCTTTGTCTGATGCAGAGTTAATGGAGCAAGCATAAATATTGATTGGACAATTCAAAAAAGATTTTGCGATGCAGATTGCATTCATGGAATACTTCGAGGAGAGATGGGCTCGCCGACTTCGTTAGTATTCGAAGCCTACAACCCATAACCTTTTTTCATAAAACTCTTTCTTCTATTCACATGGGGATATTTGATGCTTCAAAACTCAGATCTACTTCCTATGGGTTGTAGATTGTAGGCTTCGATTCATGTGAATCCATAGGTTCGAATCACATGTGAATACCTTGCCTTCAACCCACATGTTATTACCACGTGAGACTCCCACACTTCCTCATGTAGACCAAGATACCAATGGAGCTATAGAATCTTACCATGCGACTCTTAAATCACGATTTTTATGTGGGACGAAAACTATCTTTGGTGATCGCATCGATTGGCTTGTGCAGTCCATGCTTGCCATACTATTGGTACATGGAGATTGAAAAAGATGCTGGTTTTCTTCCAAACTTTGCTATTGATAGCTTGATAGATCACTCTTTGACTCCAGCAAAGGGGATACCTGATGACTTTGTGACATTACTAGATGAAGAAGGATGCACAAAAGTCAAAAGTAAAAAGAATCCAGAGATAGAATATATTATCTACAATGCAAGCCTTAGGTGGCCATATTTGCACATGTGCATGGTCAAGAAAGGGTAACATATATAAGCGCTAGATGAAGGTGATGATACTCAAGGGGGTTTTTGAAGTACACACAATTGTAAAGCAATGCCGTCAATTATATGCAACAGAATTAGCTAGATCAAAACCTTCTATATCCACTCCATGTACATTTCCTTCTAATGGCTCTAATATGTATTCAAGTGCAAGGAGTGATGACGGTATGAATCTTATGGGTGCAACACCTTTCATCATAATTTATAAATTCTAGAGTGAAAATGCTAATGGTTTTCTTATGTTGCAATTGTGTGTCCTCTCCGCAAAGATCAAGCACGAACCCTGATATAGAGGATCGAGTCAGACTTCCAAGAGGCCATTTCACTCGCAGGTATGCACTCATCTATAATGGAGTCTATGAGCAACAATGTCTACCTAGAATGAACATTTGTGGTTCAATATGCTATTATTCACATATTGGTATTCACATGTGGGTTAACCTATGGATGGCAATTACATGGTTGATTGCAGGGAGATCACCCCAAGCTGCATTAATCGTGACCGAGCGTGGCTCATGCAAGATTTTGATGACAATGAATGGGATGATATTCAATGGGAATATGAGCAAGCCTTTGAAAGTCAGGAGGCGATTGCAGATATGCAATCCTTCAAGGAGGGAATGGGAAGGATGTCTCCTATGTTAAAGTCTAAGATATTAATATGGTAGAGCTGGACTCTCCTTGGAAATATGGGGTTCTGCCAATAGGCATGCCAAGTGGAAGCTAGACACGAAGTGGGCATATATTAGGAATTTCCAATTCTACCCACCCCTAAATTGCAGTCCACTCCTCCTATGGATCATCTTGGGTAAAATAGATAGGATGTGCATATGCCTAGACAAAGATGGGGAGGGTGAGTGGATCGAATCACAAGTGAATAAATGCATCCCCCTATGATTTTTGTGCTTTGTCAGAGATGGGTTGTCCATTTGGGAAATGGAAAGATTGTAGATGGCGTGCGGGCCCCACAACAAAGATTATATGTGCATGGATTGCACAATGCATCGTTTGAAGGTATTTCACCACAACCGATAAAAACATACTATAATTGTGCATTTGAGGCTGGGATGTCACAAGAACAAAGCTCATTAATACAATGTGGGCATGTGTTTACAGATAAGGACCAGGAGTTAGAGGGGTTTAGGGTTGGCATGGCGTCTTTACCAAAATGCTTGAAGCAGGCAATTCATAACCTGGTGGAAGCCCAAAGTCCCTGGACATTTGGCATTCTAGCAACATACATGCGCACAGACCTGTACACCCAATGGTATTGGTGGGTGGAGGTTGACTATGGGATTTTTCCACCACAAAATCTAGGGCCATTACTTTGGTTTATACTAGTGGGAAGTATTTGGGTTATACACCTATGTCTAGCACAAAATGGGAATGGTCATTGGATAGAGAGACACATTAAGCAGCATATCCCTCCACATTTCCTATGCTTCTTGCAAAATGGGCTAGTTTGCTTGGGTACGGGGGAGTATACGTGTGAATACTACCTTACCTAATTTTTGGTTGTATATCTTTGAAGGATGAAGCAAACATTCCTTGAGGTGAAGTGCAGATATGCATGTTGAGGCAATTATTTCTATGAGCTTGATGATGGAATGGACAACTCTATTGTTTGTAAGAAGCCTTTCTTTGAGGGCAGAGTGCAAAAACATGGCACGAAGAGGGCTGTAGATGTTGCAGCAGATTTCAAGAAACAAACCCAACTGATCCATTTGTCCATGCAAGAGAAATTGGACAAGAAAACCTCATTATAAGTGCACGGATTATCTTTCTTCATTAGGCAGGGATTGCTAGTTTGACTATTGTTATTATGATCACCAATCAAGAAATTCCTTCTTCAAACTATTATTATTATGATGACCAATCGAACCTTTTTGGTATGTGGATGAATGAATTCAATTCTTTGTTTTAAAAAGTGGAGCTTGAAGCATTAAATTTTTGGCATTAACTTCTCTTTTCTAAATATATAATGAAATTTATTCCACTATGTCCAATGCTTGCACATATGTGAAGTGCATCTTTTTGTATGCTTATTTCCATGTGGTGAGGTCTATACTTATGCCTGGAAATATGCATGAATAATATGTAATGCCAACTGTCTTATACTTTTAATGTTACTTATACTTATGCCTCTTGCTATCACATTTCATGGCAATACCATCGAAGGGTTGTAAAAGGATAACTTGCTTGGTGAGACTACACAATTACCATGTATGTACATTATGGCAATGCATTATATGATTGAAAAGAGCAACATGTATAACAAACGAAATCCTTGTGTTACGACTCACGAGAAATAAGGCTTACAATGTTAAATCCAAAATAAAGATCACAATAGTTGCATTTCTAATTTCAAAGCAGTAATTGCAACTATGTCTTTAGTCCTCATAAAAGGAAGAATCAACAAACGAAATCCTTGTGTTACGACTCACGAGAAATAAGGCTTATAATGTTAAATCCAAAATAAAGATCACAATAGTTGCATTTCTGATTTCAAAGCAGTAATTGCAACTATGTCTTTAGTCCTCATCAAAGGAAGAATCAACAAAAGGGTTATCATACTTTCCATCTGGGACAAGGGATGTAGCCTTAGAGGCTTTAAGGGCCCCACATTTTTTGAGAACCTTCTCAGAAGTTAGACACAAACACTTCTCCTTGTGAGCCGGTGCTTCCCAGGTAGCCATGCTACCTTGAACATGCTCCTGAATCCACTGTGATTTGTCTTTTACTTCTTTGCAATGCAAGGTCTTCCATAGTTCTTTAGCCTTACACTTTGCCCTATATAATGCTTGAGCCTTTCAATTAGCATACCTCCCTTTAGCCGAAATTGAGCGCTTTATTGATTGTTGTATGCTAGGTGCATCTCCACTTTGCCCTTTTGTGTATAGTTGTCGTGCCTTCAGTCCATGCTTCAAGTGTGGAATAGGAGCCACGTTGTGTTTAATTCGCCTATGGTTGTTGAAGGTCCTCAGAACTGTAACCTTCTTTTGTTGAAGCAGGTATAAGTTTAATCAAACAAACAAACCAATAATGCCCTTCACCATCTGCTCCATGCTTGAAATTTTTACTAGCCATTCTTCATCGTGGTTGGCTAAGGTGAATTGCTACACATTTCCCCAAAAAAATCAAATGGGTTCGTGAGTGGGAAAAAAGTTTTAAAATTTACCAAAAAATTATTATGTTCTTCATGGGCGATTATATTCACACAAAGAGATTATATTCATAGCTTATGAGATTATATGCATCAGGTGCATATAATCTCATAAGCTGTGAATATAATCATCATGACGCAGACATTCTAGTCATGGGGATAAACATTCAACTACTAAAAGTACTTTATATATTTTCAGCACCTCACATATAGCTGATGGTCAAATTCTTCTAAGTTCAGGTCTGATAGGGACCTTTGGAACAGTAGGGATCCTCGCTCCTAGTTGTCTCATGGAGGCACATGAAAAAGGTCATGAATCTCTTGCAAAATATGGGTGTGGAGCTACAACAGTTCTTTTCGAGCTGCACATAGGAAGAGATACAACCCGACTCTTCAATTTTGATGAGCTGAAGGCGGCTACTCAAAATTTCTAAAACAACCTTAAGCTTGGAGCGGGAGCCCATGACTCACTGTTGAGGGAAACTTTGAAGGATGGGAGGGTAGTAAAGATGGTGGGGAATTTTCAATTCTTTAGCAAATTAGAATTCCTTGTAGGCTCTAGCTTTGATTTTTTAGCATTATTAAGTGGTCATGGCATCCATTTCCTTACATTGGATGTGGCAAAAGATGTGCTTTGCTTTTGGTGATGCTCTACTTCTTGGGGCTCAGTGGGAGTATGGGACTATACTCCACTCCATTGGGAGGGCTTTTGGCATGGTGCTCGAGTCTTCATCCTAGACTGCTAGCATAATGGTTGCAGATGCCTAGTCGGCTATCCCAAGAATTATGGAGGATGAGACTTTATTTGATGATTTGATAGCCCCCCAATGTGAGGGGGCAAGAGCACCTAAGCACTTTTGTAGCGACAAGACTCTCGAGTTCCTACTGCTTTGGTGGCCGATTCCCCTTTCACCCCTTTTTAAACTTATATACATAAAGAGTCATTCAAAATCAACGAGTAATAACTACATGAGATTTCCCTCCATTTCAAGTAATAACAGTAACCACGTCCCTTTAGGTCCATTGCTGAATTAAAACAAAAGGCCTTACTATACATACCTCTATTCTTGTCAAACCAAAATGTCATATTACAATAAATAGGGTTCTCACCACCTATTAATTTTGCTAGTCCATACTGTAAGTATTCTTATAAAATGGTTAAGAATAGCCAACAATAACCACATCCCAAAACAAAAAATGATGTGCTCCATATCCATGTCCCTACTATCTAAAGCTAGTTAATGTTGCAAAAAAAGAAAATTAGACCCCTTGAGTGTCCATATCCAAAGTATCCATGTATTGGTCCAAGAAATCTTTCTTTTACTACTTCCCAAGATTTCCATGGAAATCCAAGTGAAACACTCCAAGTGAAAGGGTCCATCCAACCAGGTAGAAAAATACACCAACTCCTCATCCACCATCCACCACAAACAGCAAGATATCAATCCTCCATGGTGGGAAGATAGGCTTAAATGCTGGTGTATAATTGTTATCCATGTCATCCTACCCCAAATATCAAAACTCATCGTTGGTGTAAAATTCAAAACTTTTTAATTTTTTGCATTAAATCCAACTGTTATTTTTAAAATCCTTGTTTCTTGACCTTATGCTCCTCTAGACATATCATTTCATCCCATATTCTATTAGTCGTAAAGTGTTCTTTCCATAAAACATTGCCCTTCATTTGCATACCAACCTCTACTTTATTTGAACCATGTTGGCATGACCAAATCACTGGCCTACTATTACAAAAAATTCTCCTATCTTTGCCCAAAAAAAGGCTAACATAATAATAATATTTGTTAAAACTACCCTCAAAGCGATATAATAAAGGACAAAGTAATGAAAGTAGATTGAGTTTTCACATAAGAAGATTACATCCTCCACCAACGACCTTACTGGTGCAATTAAGCTTGCATCTGATTTCCCTTGTAGGTCGAAAAAGGCCGGGGGCACATTATTCTCATGGGAACCAAACATGCAGTATCCTAGAACATCTAAACCTCCATAGTAACTATGGCACATGCAGTGTATGTGAAAGCAAGCCATATGGTATCAAAACTCATATGAGAATCCCATTAAGACATTATACTTCATGAATCCATGGACAAACTCACTGTATAGATTACGATTTCCATTGGCTTGCACACACAGTTATATGCAATGCACATCTAACCTCCATAGTAGCCTCCTTGGCATAGGTAGTGTATGTGAAAGCAAGCCATCTAGTATAAGAACTCATATGGGAAGCTTGGAGGAAGCCTGTTAATACATTATACTTCATGAATCCACGGACAAACTCACCATATAGATTACCATTCTCATTATCTTGCACACACCATAGTGTATATGCAGTGCACAATGACACAACCAATCGTCTTTTCTATAGGCATGATCTATGTTGTTCCAAGTTTTAGCTATCCAACACTAACATCAACCATATCCCTTCCCTCTTGGGTACTAGCAGCCATCATCCAAGTTTGGTCCATTCAGGATACTGAGATAGGCTTCTTGAACATGTGGGATCAAACCCAACATGTCACATATGCATATCTATAGTATCTCATGTTTTTTCTACAACTCTACAAGCTCTACACTCATGGTTATGTAGAGAATATCGTTGTAGTATACTTAGCTATGGAAATGTTGGTTAGAGTGTCACTTTAACCACTTCTATGGAGGATTTGTATCCTTGTATCGAGGCTACGCCTTGGGCAAGTTACGAGCCTTTCATGGCTAGCTATTGTTTCAAGTATGAACTAGGAACTTGCAAAAGCCATCCCTTTGATTATCACCGTGGATAAGTGATAAATGCTCGAATGAAGGAAATGTAGTTGTGCTAAGACTCATGAGCCATAGTAGGATATGAAAGAAACTGCATCACCAACTGGGTCGATGAGCATTGATCTCTAGCCATGCAGGCCCCATGGGCACAACTGGCAAGAGGCGATCTAGGTCGTAGACTCTAGTCCTATACTCTATAGTTTACTCCAGCAAGTCCCAAAGGCAACACTTTATCTCAAACTAACAACAGGTGATAGGTTGTTGGGTAGTGCCTTTGCTCTTCCTGCATGGCATCTGTGAGCTCATATAGTTCTAATTCAAACAACGAAACTTCAACAATTTCTACCCAATCTCTTCATAGTGTGATTCTTTTTAAATCTTTGAGCTGGCCTCTCTCATTCATTCATTTTTTTGTTTGTTTTTTAGAAACTTGAGTGTGGGTTAGAAACTAGAGTATTAAGAGTATGAGAGAGAGAGAGAGAGAGAGAGAGAGAGAGAGAGAGAGAGAGAGAGAGAGAGAGATTATTAATATTACTAAGGCAGACCAATATTAATCTTTTAAGGTAGACCAATATTAATCTTTCGAGCCTGATCAATATATTGTGGGGTTGCTTGTGAGAATCACTAGCCTTGTGGAGTATTCGGGTGAGTCCAGCATCTTTAGCACATGGCGGACCGTGATCATCATGTTAGAGTTAGCTCAAATGTCCACCTCTCATGTAACCCACCAATATTCTGTGTACCCAATGTTGTAAGGCCCCCATATAAGGAGAAGCCATGATGGGTATCAGATATTGGGAGGGATCCCCAGTTTAGACACTGGAAGGGGTCTTAGAGTAGACCAGATGGTTATGAGACGGCTTAGGAGCCAAGAGTAGATACCCGTCTGCACAAAGGGGGGGTTCGGGGGGGCGATAGCCCCCCCGATAGCAGGGGGTCCGGGGGGCGCAGGCCCCCGGTGGGGGTCTGGGGGCAAAGCCCCCAGCGGCAGGGTCCGGGGGCTGCCGGTAGCCCCAGGCCCGACGGTATGACCTATGTGCGATCCTTCATCTGCCCGACGGCATGTTTTCTGAAGGGTCGGTGGTCTTCCAGGCCGACTGCCTATTACAGGGCCGACCGTCAACCACTTACACTATATAAGTGGCCACCCCCTATCATCAGATCACCAGTTCTTCACGCTCATAGTCCTCCGTCCAGCATCTGTCTAGATCACCATCGAAGCTCTGTCTGTAGAGCGCACGGGTGGACAGCCAACCATCAGTTGTATCAGCAGTTTGGTATATCAGAATTTTTGTATTCTCTCCAGCTTTCCATCGTGTACTTGCGTTTTGTTGTTATCTTCTGCTGCGTACTATTTTCTTACACATCACTCCCTGCCAATGCGCATGTCAAAATCCTTCTCTCAACTCCTTTCGTTGTAAACTACTTTTTGTTATTGAAATGATGTAATAGACATACATTGATTGATTCCACGCCCATATGCTTGTCCAAACTCAAACATGGATATCATGTCAGCAAACCTCAATGTCTACCAGAAGGTTGCTTCAGTGCGAGGCACCTAAATTGGGAATTGGTTGAGGATCCTTACTCCCCCTACAAGGTTTTGCGTGTTGCATATGTGGAATTGCATCATGTAGATGACTACATTGAGGGGGAGAGCAACAACCCTGATTTTCCCCCAATCTTTCGCATTGACAAGATAGAGCATAGGGAGCTGAAATCACTTCCCCAATCGACTCCTGAGTCATGGTTGTTGAAGAAAACATAAGTTGAATCTTGCATTTGGAATTCATTGTCATATGAAAGTCTTCCTTGTAATGACTAGTACCATCACTCTTCTTTATAGATACTGGTCCTCATATGGTCCCACCGACTCAAGGCATAAGGTGTCAAAACCTCTAGACTTGGCAAACATTCCCAAATTTGGACCGGGTTTAAGGCCATGTGCAATTCGAGCACGAAAAGGAAGGGGTTGTCTATATCATCAAGAAGTTGTACCACTGGGATGATGTGGCATGTATTTCTTACATGATGATGCACCACACTGATTCAAGTGATAGATTTTGTCATGGAAATCTTGAAGAAGACGTTGTTCATGGGTCAAATGCAGCCTTCGCTCCCTTTTCGCTTAATGGTTGTCTATAGAGAAAAAAACTTGGATTTTTGACATGTTGTGCAAAGGGTTCACACCATTGCAAGTCCTTGATAAACATATTGCATCAATGCATGTAAGGCAAGAAATAGATCTAGACTATGCCTTTGTAAGGGATGACTTTATATCAATTAGAGATATATTGAATATTGCCAAGCGCCTTGCATTTGACACCTATCAGCTACATTCTAATGATACCCAAAGCATTCACATGTGGGTCAGAGAACAAGAAAAATGTCTTTGAATACAAATAACAGACTATGGATGGTTCGTGCGAGTTCATCCTAGCAATTCAATCACCATGGTAGTTATAAAAGATGAACTTGTTTGGTGATGAGAGCCTAGTTTCAATGGATTCAACATTTAGCACTAATATTTATAAGGTACAAAAATTTTGAGTCACATTTTAGAACTTTATATAGTGTATCTTCTATGCACATTATCTAAAAGTAGTACTTTCTCTTTTTTATAGTTTCAACTATACACTATTTTGATATTTGATAGACATTGTAATGGTGTCCCAGTAGCTTGGATCATTACCTCAAGCTCAACTCCAACCACAATAATCTACCGGTTGACTGAGTTAAGAAATCGTGTACTTGATGTCAATAAGTCATGGGAGTTGAAAGCATTTATGGTAGATGATGCCTGTGTAGAAATCGATGCTCTTAGGTACTCTCAGATTTTTCACCAAGGTACAAACTTTAGCCATTGCCTAACCAATTTGTGTCTTTAATTCCTTGCCACCAATTCATATTCTCTCTTGTCTAGGCATGTCTTCAATGTGCCAATATACCTAAAGGCATGTGGCATGTATGTCATTGTTGGTTAAAGCATCTCATCAAGAAGGTCCGTGACGACTGGCCCAGGCAAGCAAAAATGTTTAGAAGGCTTGGAGCCATTATGGATATGTGGATAGACAAGCCTTTGTCTAATGCAGAGTTAATGGAGCAAGCATAAATATTGATTGGACAATTCAAAAAAGATTTTGCGATGCAGATTGCATTCATGGAATACTTCGAGGAGAGATGGGCTCGCCGACTTCATTAGTATTCGAAGCCTACAACCCATAACCTTTTTTCATAAAACTCTTTCTTCTGTTCACATGGGGATATTTGATGCTCTCAAAACTCAGATCTACTTCCTATGGGTTGTAGGTTGTAGGCTTCGAATCAGTTCAATTCTTCTCCTATCGTGCATATGTCTCCTTCTCTTATGCTTATGCATGAGCATAAAAGAAAGAGACATATGCTCATGCTTATGCTTATGCTTATGCTTATGCATGAGCATAAGAGCATGAGCATGAAAGAGGGGAAAGAGGAGGGAAAAGAGGAAGAGAGATTCAAAGAGGGGAAAGAGGAAAAGAGGAGAAGGAGGAGGAGAAGGAGAAGGAGACATATGCTCATGCTTATGCATGAGCATATGTCTCCTTCTCTTATGCTCATGCATAAGCATAAGCATGAGCTAATGTCTCCTTCTCTTATGCTTATCCTTATGCTTATGCATAAGAGGAGACGTATGCTCATGCATAAGCATAAGCATAAGCATAAGAGAAGGAGACATATGCTTATGCTTATGCATGAGCATAAGGGAAAGAGATATATGCTCATGCCTATGCTTATGCTTATGCATGAGCATAAGAGCATGAGCATGAAAGAGGGGAAAGAGGGGGGAAAAGAGGGAGGAAAAGAGGAAGAGAGATTTAAAGAGGGGAAAGAGGAAAAGAGGAGAAGGAGAAGGAGGAGACATATGATCATGCTTATGAATGAGCATATGTCTCCTTCTCTTATGCTCATGCATAAGCATAAGCATGAGCATATGTCTCCTTCTCTTATGCTTATGCTTATGCTTAAGCATAAGAGAAGAGGAGACATATGCTCATGCTTATGCTTATGCATGAGCATAAAAGAGAGAGACATATGCTCATGTTTATGCTTATGCTTATGCATGAGCATAAGAGCATGAGCATGAAAGAGGGGAAAAAAGGGAGGAAAAGAGGAAGAGAGATTCAAAGAGGGGAAAGAGGAAAAGAGGAGAAGGAGAAGGAGAAGGAGACATATGCTCATGCTTATGCATGAGCATATGTCTCCTTCTCTTATGCATAAGCATAAGAGCATGAGCATGAAAGAGGGGAAAGAGGGGGGAAAAGAGGGAGGAAAAGAGGAAGAAGAGGGAAAGGAAAAGAGATTGGAAGAGGGGAAAGAGGGGGGGAAAGAGAGAAGAAGAGGGAAAGGAAAGAGGGAAAAAGAGACATATGCTCATGCATAAGCATAAGCATAAGCATAAGCAAAAGAGAATGAGACATATGCTCATGCTTATGCTTATGCATGAGCATAAGAGAAGGAGACATATGCTCATGCTTATGCATGAGCATAAGAGCATGAGCATGAAAGAGGGGAAAGAGGGGGGGAAAGTGTGAAGATAGTGGGAGAGAAGGAAGGAGTCTCACTTGCAGCTTTCTCACATACACAATGGGGGAATACACACAAAGGTGGAGGCTAAAAACAGTTTTGCTCTTCTTAGTTGTGAAAGCCAAAAGAACTCTAGTACAAAGAAATAGGAGAACCCTATATGTGGGTCTCAAACCAAACTCAGCTAACTAAGGTGGCATACTAACTGAGCCACGAACTAGAGTACATGAGGATAGCTATCATCCAGCTATTATTCATGGGCGGTGTACCAACCGCATCTGCAGCTAACAAGTTGGTAACATAAATGCACAATGGTCACCCTGGCATATCACGAGTGGAGCTCGATATCTCAACACTCCCTCTCGAGCTCAATCCCAATTCCTGCACACCAAGCAGGTCTCTGAACTTGTGTAGCTTCTCTGCACCCAATGCCTTCATGAATATGTCAGCTACCTGATCCTTTGTGCTGACATAAACTAGATCAATAAGACCTAGTAAAACCTTCTCCTGCACATAGTGATAATGCACCTCAATGTGCTTTGTTCTAGCATGATAGATTGGGTTATTTGCCAAGTGTATACTGCTCATGTTGTCACAATAAATGACAACTGGCCCATCTGTAGACTGATGCATATCATAGAGTAGCTTATGCAACCAAGCTACCTCACATGCAGCCATTGCTGCACCCTTGTACTCAGCCTCTGTGCTCGACAAGGCAACTGTAGGCTATTTCTTGCTGCTCCAAGTGACTACAACACTCCCAAAAGAGAACACATATCCACTGGTAGATCGTCTATCAGAAATACTACCAGCCCAATCAGCATCAGTGTATCCATGCAACTGTATCTGGACCCCAACCTCATAAAATAATCCATACTGAAATGTGGACTTCACATACCTGACTATGCATCTAGCCGTATCCAAATGCGGTTTCCTTGGAGCCTGCATAAACTGACTTACCAATCCAATAGCAGCATAGCTCAAATCTGGCCTGGTAATAGTCATATAAATCAAACTTCCTACTATGTGTGTGTACATGGTAGGGTCTTCTAGAAGCTCACCTGCATCTGTGCTCAGCTTCATATTCTGCTCCAAAGAAACTAAAATAGGCTTACAGCCTGTCATCCCATATTTAGATAGCATGTCCAATCCATATTGCCTCTGCAAGAGTTATATCCCACTTGGTGATCTAATCACCTCAATGCCCAAGAAATAATGTAGCTCTCCCAAATCCTTCATCTCAAACTTCTGCTTTAATAGCATGTTCACATGAAGGATATCTTCATCACTATCACCTGTGATGATCAAATCATCAACATAAATAACAAGCAGCATAATACCTTTCTCTATTTTTCTCACATAAAGTGAGAAATCTGCCTTGGAAATCTGAAAGCCAATAGTGACAAGATACTGTCCTATCTTGTCAGACCATGCTCTAGGTGCTTGCTTCAAGCCATAAAAGGCTTTCTTCAACCTACAAACAAACTCAGGATAAACAGCATGAACATAACCTGGTAGCTGCTCCATAAAGACCTCTTCTTGCAAATCACCATGCAAGAAGGCATTCTTTACATCCATCTGATGTAAAGACCATCCCTTTGATGCAGCCATAGCAATGACTGCTCTTACGGTTGCCATCCTTGCAACCGGACTGAATGTTTCCTCATAATTAATGCCATATGTCTGTGCGTACCCCTTGACAACTAATCTTGCCTTGTATCTGTTCACAGAACCATCTGCATTGTGCTTCACCTTATAAACCCACTTACAGCCAACTGCATTCTTGTATTTAGGCAAAGGCACCAATTCCCATGTAGTATTTACTTCCAAGGCATCCATTTCTTCATCCATGGCTTTCTCCCATTTTTCTTTTCCCATGGCTTGATCAAAAGAAGTGGGTTCTGGTTCCTGTATCACTTTGACCATATAGGCATACCGAATGGCTATAAATCCATCATATTTCAACCTATCCATAGGATATCTAGCTCTAGTAGACCTGCACAAAATAGGCTCACTTCCAGGTGCTCTCAAAACATCCCTGGTCTTCCTTACTCCAGGTGTAACAATAGAAGGAATACCCAACTCATCATCAATGCTCTGTTTTGAGCCACTGGATTCACCATCCACATAAGAGTGATCTGCATTCACATCAAACATGGGCTGATCTACCTTCTCTTTTCCTTTTCGTGATACCTATGTACCACTATCTGCATTGCTTTGAGGAGATTCTCCTGATCTCAATCTGCTTGTCCATGGCAGAGTATGTGAACCACTGTTAGAGGACACTGTAGGTCCACTGATATTTTGTGATTGCTGCTGTGAATTCTGTGCAGCATTACCATTTTGTGCATCTACATCAATCATCACATTTACTGGTTTATACCAGCTACTCATCTCATCAAAAACAACATCTCTGCTCACTGTAAACTTACAAGTAGAAGGGTTATAGCATCTATACCCTTTCTGCTACAGAGAATAACCAATAAAGATGCACTTCTTAGCTTTTGGATCCAACTTGGACCTCAACTCATCTGGCACATGAACATAGGCAATGCAACCAAAAATTTTCAAATGAGAAATATCTAGTTTCCTACCAGTATACATCTCCTCTAGCGTCATGCCATGTATTGCTACAGTGGGAGTCTTGTTCATTATGTAAACTGCTGTAGCAACTGCTTCAGCCCAATAATAATCTGGAAGGTCTTTTTCATTTAGCATGGCCCGAGATACCTCTCCAATATGCCTGTTTTTCCTTTCTGCAAGTCCATTTTGCTGTGGGGTATGATTGCATGAATATTGATGCTTTATGCCATGCTCCTGCAGGAACCTTGCAAACTCATTTGAGAGGTACTCTCCCCCTCCATCTGACCTTAGGCATTTTATTTGTAGGCATGTTTCTTTTTCAGCCATAGCTTTAAAAGCTTTGAAATGCCCAAACACTTCACTTTTCTTTTTCATAAAATGCACCCAAACTTTTCTGCTGTAGTCATCAATAAAAGTGACAAAATAATGATAGCCTCCAATAGATGCAGCTTTAGTAGTCCACACATCAGAGTGGATTAATTCCAATGGCTTCTTACTCTATTGAACATGCCTAGGAAATGGTTTCCTTGCCTGTTTTCCAAATTGACAGGCTTCACATAACTTATGCATTTCTGCAACCTTGAATTTAGGCAATCCTATAACAATATTTTGGTCCTACATTGATTTAAGTCGTTGTACATTAACATGACCAATGCGTTTATGCCAAATATCAATATCTGCAACTACAGCGATCCCATGTGCAAACATTGCTGCACTCAATTCAGGCATGTCCGCATCCAACGTAAACATCCTACCCTTCTTCTTATTTTTCATATCCTCAACAAAGCATCCATGAGGATTAAATCTGACCTACAAGCCCTGCTCAACCATTTGACCAATAGACACCAGGTTCTTGGTGATATTTGGACATGAAATACATCAAACAGGTATTTCTTTTTCCCATCCTGCATAGACAAGGGAATTTTAACAATCTGCACAATAGGGTGTGCAGTATCATCACCAGTCTCCACAAATCCTGGTCTTTCCATTTTCCTTGCATCCTGCATCCATTCTGCATGATCTGTCATGTGGTTTGATGCACCTGAGTCAACATACCACACAACATTGCTTTCTTCTACACTTGTCACAGAATTGGTCATGTGCTGCACCATAAACAAATGCTCATTTCTGTCATCACCCTGTCTACTAGAAGATGCATAATTGCCTTGCTGCAATTTTCCATTCATAATGTCATTCTGCTTTTTGTAGCAGTCTTTAGTCATATGACCCATTTTACCACAGTAGTAGCATTCAACATTGCTGTTTGCATTTTGGCCTCTCTGCCATCTAGCACGGCCTCTTTGGCTCCCCCTGCCTCTAGAGTTACCACTTCCTCCTCCAAAGGACTGGTTTTCTTGAGTTTGCTGCATATTTTGATTTCTACCATGGCCTCCAAATCAGCCGCCTCCACCTCTGCCTCTACCTCTTCCAGCATTTGAGTAGAAGACAGTTTCTTTTGAAGTTCCTCTTGAAGGAGATGCACCACCATTTCTCAGCTCTTCAGAAATTAGAAGAGCAAACAACTCCTCAAAATCAAAAAATTTTCACGGACGGCAATGGATGTCCGGAACTGTGCATAATCCTTTCCTAGACTATTCAAGGTCATTGGGAACATTAGGAAGAACTGGTTCTTCTTCATTTCCTGTAATGAACTCCTAATAGCCTTTTCCCATAAGGAAATTCATCATTCTAAACTTCCATGCCTGGAAGTTGTTCTTGTCAAGCTTTTCAGTGACAATCTATGAAAGAGAATCAGGCACCATTACAGAACACTCCAAAATATTTTATCACTGCAAAAAACATAGCTTTTGCCTCACACGGGTAGATTTGCAAAACTGACGAAACTAGTATTTGAACATAGACTCACTTCCTAGTGACAATTTTACATCAACAAGCAACAAGGATGATTTTGCAACTCCCAATATCTCTGTACATAGGCATACAATGCAATTTCTATGGTAACTTTTCACCGACCTGCAGAGTAGT
Organism: Dipteris shenzhenensis; assembly: GCF_047967505.1. NCBI lineage: Eukaryota > Viridiplantae > Streptophyta > Polypodiopsida > Gleicheniales > Dipteridaceae > Dipteris > Dipteris shenzhenensis. Next base: position 3,291,993 of record NC_141611.1, on the reverse strand, counting down.
GGTCGCACAACAAAAATAGGGCCTTTTTTTGAGTGCCTACGAAGAACTTCTGCCTTCAAAACAGGGCCTGAAATAGCCTCGAATCAAAAAAATAAAATCACCAAGGGCTTCGCCCACTCCCGCAACATACACTACCCTCTCGCCACACCCCGAAGGGTGTTTCAATCTGAGACAGTGCACTCTTGTACTTCCGGCTGTGCTACCTGTAGAGATTTGCTCTCAAACTCAAAAAAGGAAAACAACACTGGTCCTCTTACTTGGACACTGCGAACTTGGTTTGCTTTCTTGAGCTCCTTACCACGAACCAGGCTCTGATACCATGTGAAGATAGTGGGAGAGAAGGAAGGAGTCTCACTTGCGGCTTTCTCACATACACAATGGGGGAATACACACAAAGGTGGAGGCTGAAAACAGTTTTCCTCTTCTTAGTTGTGAAAGCCAAAAGAACTCTAGTACAAAGAAATAGGAGAACCCTATATGTGGGTCTCAAACCAAACTCAGCTAACTAAGGTGGCATACTAACTGAGCCACGAACTAGAGTACATAAGGATAGCTATCATCCAGCTATTATTCATGGGCGGTGTACCAACCGCATCTACAGCTAACAAGTTGGTGACATAAATGCACAACGGTCACCCTGGCATATCACGAGTGGAGCTCGATATCTCAACAAAAAGAGGGGGGGAAAGAGGAAGAAGAGGGAAAGGAAAAGAGATTGGAAGAGGGGAAAGAGAGAAGAAGAGGGAAAGGAAAAGAGATTGGAAGAGGGGGAAAGAGATTGAAAGATTGAAGGAGAAGGAGAAGGAAAGGAGGGAAAAAGGGATTGAAAGAGGGAAAAAAAAGAAGAGGGGAAAAGAGATTGAAAGATGAAAAAAAGAAGAGAAGGAAAGGAGGGAAAAAGAGATTGAAAGAGGTGGAAAAAGAAGAGGGGAAAAAGAAGAGGGAAAAAGAAGAGACGGAAGAGGAGAGAAGAGGAAAAGAAGAGGGAAGAGAGGGGAGGAGAGGGGAAGAGAGGGTTCCCATGTCCATCAGTACAGCTAGCACTTAAGGCGCTAGCTGTAGGCCAATGCAAATAACAAAAATAACAAAAGAAAAAAAGAGGAAGCACTTTCTTTCCTGGAATAGTACGTCCCGCTCGGTGTTTTGTGGACTGGCCCTACAAAAGAGAGGAAACATACCATTTTTCAAATAACTAGTTAGAGAAAGGAGGAGTTAAGAGAAGCAACTTCTCAAAGAGATTGGATTGAGGAGACAAGGAGAAAGAGAAGGAAGAGAAATACAAAAAAGACTAGAAGAGGTGAGCCTTCTTTCTTTCACAAAATCTCATTTTCTGTCTTCAATCCTTTGAAATCAAGCATGAAAACTAGCACATAGCCTTAGCAATACAAGGAGAAATATGCTTCAATACTCACAAAATGAAATCTCACAAAAAACGAACCTACATTGTTCAAAGAGACTCACCTTCTTGAAAAACTTCTTTTCAAGAAAGCAGAGGGAGAAGGGTGGAGAGGGAGCACAAGTGTTAGGAGAGTAGTGGTGAGGAGTGGAGAATAGAGTGGGAGGTCATCGGATATAGGTGGGAGGAGAGATTGCAGCTCTTCTTATAATAAAGATTGCTAAAGAAAGCACCACATCACGAGTTTTGGGTTTTACCCCACAACGTCGCTATATAGCGACATTGGTCAGTCACTATATAGCGATGCTTCAGGACACTTTATGTTTAAAGTTGAAAAAGAAGCTCATAGATGCTATTTTATAACTGTTAATATATTTCCTTGCAACTTATGTTGTGATTTTATAAGTGTAGATGGAAGGGATGAGTGGAAGCTCATCCGATGATGCGCCAATGCCCAGGAGCACAAAGTGGCTTACAGAGAGGTTATATTATCATTGCACTCATTGCAAGCGATAAGTACAACATCAATGTCATATTATCATGTGCCACTTATGGATGTATGGGGAGGAGCCCCAACTAGTACCCACCATTGGTGTTGCACGTGTTGATGGATTATCAGTAAGTCAAAGCTATTTAAGATCGTGGTTAATATTGGATACCATTATGGTATGAAACCTTGAGACAATATCTTATATTTACACGAAATCTTAAAACAAGATGAGGACGCTGATGAGGGTACGCATATACCTTCACACTTTGAGCAAGACTATAGTCTCCCAAATGATGACGAGGGTATGGTTGACATGATGGATTCTATTTTTAGGGCACTACATCCCATGTACACGTGATGTCAAAGTCTGAGGTCAAAATGTGAGAGTTGCAATCAATATAATTGTACGAGGGTGCTAGGATGTCTAAACTACGTGCTTGTCTCTCAATCTTGAATCTGCAAGTAAAGTATGGGTGGTCGGATACAAGTGTCTCGGCCTTAATGAGGTTAGCTCTTGCATTAATTTGACTCATTATTTGGATATTGTTTATTTTGAGAATCATCATGTATGGATTAGTGTACCGAATCATCATTATTCGAAGCCTATGTATGTTTGAATTGTGATAGGTTGCTCTAGAAGATGTTGCCTGCACCAAATACCATACCCACATCAAGAGATGAAGCGAAAAAGATGCTAACAACAGTGGGTATGGATTATGATACCATCCATGCTTGCCGTAATGATTGTATTATCTTTCGTCATGAGCATGGAGATTTGACTTGTTGTCCAAAGTGTGGGGAACAACAATATAGAGATGACTTGCAAGGTGAGCAGATACCGATAAAGGTCTTGAGACACTTTCCCATCATTGCAAGAATACAGCACATGTTCCGATGCAAATCCATAGCAGAGTTGATGACATGGCATGCATCTCATCATTCCACTAATGAAACATTGAGGATTCCTGCAGATTGTGTAGCTTGGAAGCACATAGACAATCAATGCCGGATTTTGCGAGGGAGCCATGCAACTTACATCTTGGGCTCGCCATGGATGGCATGAATCCTTTCAGATTATGCTCGACATCTTGGTCGACATGGCCCATAGTCATGGTAAATTACAATATCCCACCATAGCTAACAATAAAAAAGGGACACCTCATGCTTGCACTACTTGTGCCAAGGAAGTACAAGGCAAAAAATATGGACGTGTACATGGCACCTTTGATAGAGGAGTTACAGATATTATGGAGAGGAGTGTGGGTCTTTGATATTTCTAGAGCTCCTAGACATACCAATGATATTTTAGTTAGGGGTATCTTGATGTGGACCATGCATGACTACCCAGGACATGGAGAGTGTGCAGGTACATGGTTGTGTCTCTACAAGTATAATATAGGATTATGCTTTTATGACTCTCTTTTGCACGCATGTCTTATACTAACACATTCATGCACACGTGCAAGACTTGTTACAAGTGGGTACCATGCTTGTCCTGTTTGTGGACCGGGTTTGAAATCGCTTACACGATACTCCAAACATATGAGGAAAAATGTTTATAAAGGTCATGCTCGATACCTTTCACTAGACCATCTCATACGTGGAGGTCAGCTTGATCCACCACCATCATATTTGAAGGCAAGTGACTAGATTCAAGCTTGGAGAGCAAATGGAGAGAAACATTCTCCTGGTATGAAGAGGCTATCGATCTTTCATGAGCTTTCTTATTGGGGTCAGTTACAAATCAATCATCTCTTGGATCCCATGCATATATTCAAGAATGTGGGGGCTACTATTTGGGCACACTTGGTTGGTTCCAAAGACTCGAGAGGAGTGCGAGAAGACTTGCGTGCTATGAATAGGATGTCTCATTTGTGGCCCCAACTGCATGCTTCAGGAAAAGTTGTCCTCCCGAAAGCAACGTGGATCCTCTCTATGAGGGAGGAGGCAGTGGTCAAGGCAGACATTGCCTCTTTTCAAACACCGATAGGGTACATGCATTGCTTGAAAGGAGCATTTTCAAAGGACAATAAGCTTAGTGGGCTCAAGTCCCATGATTGGCACAAGGTCTTACAGGTATTCTAAGCTATAGAATTAGTGTACCGATAATCATGATGCATTAGCGTAATTATGATTATGTTATATTGTTGACATGACTTCTTTGTTGCTTTGATAGTTCATCCTCCTAATTACAATAAAAGGGTGCTTATAAGAAGATGTTAGAAATGCTATATTCAAGATCAGTGGTATTGTGAGGTATGCTTACTATCAAATTGCATTGATTGCATTTTCTTCAATTTAAGCTAATTCATCTGTAGACTGATTATGAAAATATCTTACATAAATATGTAAAATAGGTGGATATCTCAAAAAGAGATCTCCATATCGAGCATCGAGAAGGCTAGGGTGGAATCCATCGAAGCCATATGCTTGCTTGAGAAGCACTTTCCCTCGAGCATTATGACAACTCAAGTCCACTTGCTTGTGCACATAGTTGATGAGGTGGCTATTGCAGGTACCATTCATAGTCGATGGATGTTTTTTCTCGAGCGGTTTATGAAAACTTTGAAGGGATTTGTAAGACAAAGAGCAAGACCAGAAGCAAGCATGGCAGAGGGATGGCTTGTGCAAGAGTCATTAGTACATATCACAGAGTTTCTTGCATCCACGGATCTCGATATGCCGCAAGCTTGGCATAACAAGGATGATGATTGCATCATTGGCGAGGTTCCCCAAGGAAAAGGGATTGAAAGAAAGATGAGCGAAGAGAAAATGGAGAAATTCAATAAGTTTTGTATCCTCAATAGCCCGGAGATGCAGAAGTGGATTGAGAGATATGAAGCAGTTAAAGGAGAAAGAATAAATGCAAGGACGAGATACATAGTAATGTACAGGAGATCGCAACCATATCCATGGGATCTAGCTCTTCTCCCCACTCACATGTCACTTGATTGGCTACAACTGGCTTTGCATAAAGTCGAACGTGATGGAGAGACTAGTATAGAGTTAGAGATAGACTTGTTTGGTGCGTTAGACTTGCCTCAAGATGAAACAGTTGATGTAAATGCTCTTCATTGATTTTTTAAATCTCAAACTTGGACATGAATATATGAGCTTCAAAGGCTTGATGTACATGCTCTCATACTTTTATTCTCTCAAAAGATCAAACATGTATGAAATTTTAAAAAAATTTATCATTGGAAAAAACTAACTTTTAAGGCCTATATGAGTGAAAAAGCTCTCTGGGAATACGTCGCTATAAAATAGTATCTCAGTGTCGCTATATAGCGACACTTACATTTTTTATAAATGTCGCTATATAGCGACTTTAGAAATGGTCGCTATATAGTGATGTTTACCTAAAGTTGCTATATAGCGATGCTTTACGGGACGCGCTTCCTATACCGATGATTAGCACCCCGCGCGTGCTAAATGTCGGTACTTAAATATCACAATAGGATCCGTGTGTAGTAGTGCCTCATGCAGACCAAGATACCAATGGAGCTATAAAATCTTACCATGTGACTCTTAAATCACGATTTTTATGTGGGACGAAAACTATCTTTGGTCATCGCATCGATTGGCTTGTGTAGCGCCTCACATCTGCATGCTTGCCATACTATTAGTACATGGAGATTCAAAAAGATGCAGGTTTTCTTTCAAAATTTTCTATTGATAGCTTCATAGATCTCTCTTTGACTCGAGCAAAGGGGATACCTGATGACTTTGTGACATTACTAGATGAAGAAGAATGCACAAAAGTCAAAAGTAAAAAGAATCCAAAGATAGAATATATTATCTACAATGCAAGCCTTAGGTGGCCATGTTGCACATGTGCGTGGTCAAGAAAGGGTAACATCTATAAGCACCAGATGAAGGTGATGATACTCAAGGGGGGTTTTGAAGTACACAAAATTGTGCAGCAATGCCATCAATTATATGCAACAGAATTAGCTAGATCAAAACCTTCTATATCCACTCCGTGTACATTTCCTTCTAATGGCTCTAATATGTATTCAAGTGCAAGGAGTGATGACAGCATGAATCTTATGGGTACAACACCTCTTATCATAATTTATAAATTCTAGAGTGAAAATGCTAATGGTTTTCTTATGTTGCAGTTGTGTGTCCTTTCCGCGAAGAAGCACGAACCCTGATATAGAGGATTAAGTCAGATTTCCAAGAGACCATTTCACTCGTAGGTATGCACTCATCTATAATGGAGTCTATGAGCAACAATGTCTGCCTAGAATGAGCATTTGTGGTTCAATGTGCTATTATTCACATATTGGTATTCACATGTGGGTTGAACCTATGGATGGCAATTACATGGTTGATTGTAGGGAGATCACCCCAAGCTGCTTACTCGTGATTGAGCGTGGCTCATGCAAGATTTTAATGACAATGAATGGGATGATATTCAATGGGAATATGAGCAAGCCTTTGAAAGTCAGGAGGTGATTGCAGATATGCAATCCTTCAAGCAAGGAATGGGAAGGATGTCTCCTATGTTAAAGTCTAAGATATAATATAATATGGTAGAGCTGGACTCTCCTTGGAAATATGGGGTTCTGCCAATAGGCATGCCAAGTGGAAGTTGGACACGAGGTGGGCATATATTGAAGAGAGGAATTTCCAATTCTACCCACCCCTAAATTGGAGTCCACTCCTCCTATGGATCATCTTGGGTAAAATAGATAGGATGTGCATATACCTAGACAAAGATGGGGAGGGTAAGTGGATTGAATCACAAGTGAATAAATGCATCCCCCTATGATTTTTGTGCTTTGTCAGAGATGGGTTGCCCATTTGGGAAATGGAAAGATTGTAGATGGCATGCGGGCCCCACAACGGAGATTATATGTGCATGGATTGCACGATGCATCGTTTGAAGGTATTTCACCACAACCGATAAAAACATACTATAATTGCGCATTCGAGGTTGGGATGTCACAAGAACAAAGCTCATTAATACAATGTGGGCATGTGTTTACAGATAAGGACCAGGAGTTAGAGGGGTTTAGGGTTGGCATGGCATCTTTACCAAAATGCTTGAAGCAAGCAATTTATAACCTGGTGGAAGCCCAAAGTCCCTGGACATTTGGCATTCTAGCAACATACATGCGCACAGACCCGTACACCCAATGGTATTGGTGAGTGGAATGTCTAGCACAAAATGGGGATGGTCATTGGATAGAGAGACACATTAAGCAGCATATCCCTCCACACTTCCTATGCTTCTTGCAAAATGGGCTAGTCCACTTGGGTACAGGGGAGTCTAGGTGTGAATACTACCTTACCTACTTTTTGGTTGTATATCTTTGAAGGATGAAGCAAACATTCCTTGAGGTGAAGGCTAGTGCACATAGGCATGTTGAGGAAATTCTTTCTACGGGCTTGATGATGCAATGGACAACTCTATTGTTTGTAAGAAGCCTTTCTTTAAGGGTAGAGTGCAAAAACATGGCACAAAGAGGGCTGTAGATGTCACAACAGATTTCAAGAAACAAACCCAACCGATCCGTTTGTCCATGCAAGAGAAATTGGACAAGAAAGCCTCATTATAAGTGCATGGATTATCTTTCTTCATTAGGCAGGGATTGCTAGTTTGACTATTGTTATTATGATACCCAATCAAGAAATTCCTTCTTCAAACTATTATTATTATGATGACCAATCGAACCTTTTTGGTATGTGGATGAATGAGTTCAATTATTTGTTTTAAAAAGTGAGCTTGAAGCATTAAATTTTTGGCATTAACTTCTCTTTTCTAAATATCCTCTTTTTTGAATAATGAAATTTATTCCACTATGTCCAATGCTTGCACATATGTGAAGTGCATCTTTTTGTATGCTTATTTCCATGTGGTGAGGTCTATACTTATGCCTGGAAATATGCATGAATAATATGCAATTCCAACTGTCTTATACTTTTAATGTTACTGATACTTATGCCTCTTGCTATCACATTTCATGGCAATACCATCGAAGGGTTGTAAAAGGATAACTTGCTTGGTGAGACTACACAATTACCATGTATGTACATTATGGCAATGCATTATATGATTGAAAAGAGCAACATGTATAACAAAGGAAATCCTTGTGTTACAACTCACGAGAAATAAGGCTTACAATGTTAAATCCAAAATAAAGATCACAATAGTTGCATTTCTGATTTCAAAGCAGTAATTGCAACTATGTCTTTAGTCCTCATCAAAGGAAGAATCAATAAAAGGGTTATCATAGTTTCCCTCTGGGACAAGGGATGTAGCCTTAGAGGCTTTAAGGCCCCAAATTTTCTGAGAACCTTCTCAAAAGTTAGACACAAACACTTCTCCTTGCGAGCTGGTGCTTCCCAGGTAGCCATGCTGCCTTGAACATGCTCCTGAATCCACTGTAATTTGTCTCTTCCTTCTTTGCAATGCAAGGTCTTCCATAGTTCTTTAGCCTTACAATTTGCCTTATATAATGCTTGAGCCTTTCAATTAGCATACCTCCCTTTAGCCAAAATTGAGCGCTTTATCGACTGTTGTATGTGACTGTTGTATGCTAGGTGCATCTCCACTTTGCCCTTTTGTGTGTACTTGTCGTGCCTTCGGTCCATGCTTCAAGTGTGGAATCGGGGCCAGGTTGTGTTTAATTCGCCGATGGTTGTTGAAGGTCCTCAGAACTGTAACCTTCTTTTGTTGAAGTGGACAAACCAATAATGCCCTTCACCATCTGCTCCACACTTGAAATTTTTACTAGCCATTCTTCATCATGGTTGGCTAAGGTGAGTTGCTATACATTTCCACAAAAAAATCAAATGGGTGCATGAGTGGGAAAAAAGTTTTAAAATTTACCAAAAAATTATTATGTTCTTCATGGGCGATTATATTCACACAGAGAGATTATATTCACAGCTTATGAGATTATATGCATCAAGTGCATATAATCTCATAAGTTGTGAATATAATCGTCATGACATAGACATTCTAGTCATGGCTTTTTCTTAAGCAGCGCTTGTAAATCTAGGCAACCAATGGAACGTTCCATGGATCCTTGGGCTTTTTCCTAAGTAGCGCTTGTAAATCTAGGCAATCGATGGAATGTTCCATGGTGACTCTTTGCAAGAATTTCACTCGCATGGCCTATTCCTACTGTACTACTGGCTATGCTGAATGTGCTCAACTTGGGGCTATAGTAAGAAGTGGAAAAGCTTATAAGAATGCCCTGAAAGTTTTGTGTTGCTGACCCTTCGGAGACTCTTTTCCTGGTATGTCTCATTAAAGATTTGTGTAGGCTATTTTCAACCTCTACGAATCACTGTCATATTGTAGTGAACAGATGTAGAAATGAGGATATGGGATTTGGATGGAGAATATAGAACGTTTACCTGATAGCGTGAGGTCGTGCAATGTATGTTAAGCGACGGAGGAGAATCGTGAGGTGCGCAAGGGAGATGCTGGAGTTCGAGATCGATCCACATCGGTTAAAAGTTTGAAGTCCTTAAAAAGAGAAGGATGACGGCGAGACGACAAAAGAGAGCACGCTTGCCTCCCTCCCTCCCAACTGAATTTGCAAGGAGTGAACTCTCATAACAAGGAAGCTAAATGAATCACTATAGTTAAATGAGCGAATTCCTCAATCGGCCTGTCTCCACCGATTAAACCTTCTTTTGGTCGCCCTCCGGGGGAAATTGGAATACTGGGTAAGCTTCGTCAGGAGAGAGTAGAGATAAATCGAATCGTTCCACGCTAGGAGTAACAAAATTTCCGTCACGTTTGTGCAGACCAGATGTCGCAGGAAATCATTCGTTTAGGGCATTCTTCAGGGACGTGGTGACGCTGCAGGTGAGTCTATGCTTGTAAGATCTGGGGCCGAGAAGAACAATATAAAGCATTAGGCGTCACCGTTTCTGCGTGTCTGATATCGCTAAGTTCTGCCCTTTGTGGATTCACAGAACGTTACTATGCTACCCACTCAGTGTAGCGCAATCATGGAACCTGGTCAGGTATAATGAGGATTCAGGTTGCGTTAATTAGCCATTTGCAGCTTGCTGTGCTTGACTTCTTAATGCCTTGAAGCAATTCATGTACGTCGTAGAATGTCTGGAATTGCAAACACGCAGTGCTTCTTTCCCCAGTACACACTGGCTTATATCAACACTCCTCTGTTCATCCTACAATCGTTCTACGACAGTTGGCAAGTAATGTTCAAACTATTAGTAGTGATGTTTCTTGCTCGCAGCTGAAGAATGGGTTTCAAGAACTGGAAGCCTCAAGATGCATTGACATTGTGTATGAGTGCTCCTTCTTGTAGCTGCAAAATGTCTTAGCTCCGCCCTCGGCGGATCCCGAGGGAGCCTGGAAGGCCTGCATCAGCAATCTGTCGGCATGCAGAGCTACACAGCTGCCCACGTTGGCAGGTGACACCTTCTGGCTCCGTCCAAACATGAACTGGATCGAAATGCGTTGTTGAATTGGTTCAAACGTACACATGTCTGTACTGTGCACAGATTTTCGAGGCACACTGCTGTCGGCACTCCGACCTTTACAAGATAATCAAAGCTGGGGCATGCAAGTCGAGTCTTGTCTTTTCCATGAGAAAAGCCTCGGCCCTACATGGACTGGACCTTCCAAGGTCAACAACATGGTAACGAAATCTTAAATTCTCAACCTCAAAATCTCAATCTCTCTCTCTCTCACTTCGGAATCCGGATACGCCTACTGTGTGCGTCTTGGGATTGTTCCTATGAAGTAAAAAACTCTCTCTCTCACCGTGTATAAGCCATCCTTCCCCATCAAGTTTTGTAAAACCCGCATGGGTCTTGGTGGTTGAGGCTTTGGTTCATATCATTGTGTGTGTGTGTTCAATCCTTGTGGTCGACTTCGGATACGCCTACTGTGTGCGTCTTGGGATTGTTCCTATGAAGTAAAAAACTCTCTCTCTCTCTCTCTCTCTCTCTCTCTCTCTCTCTCTCTCTCTCTCTCCATGTTCACATGTGCATGGGCACCTACATTCAAACTTGTGTATGAAAATGTGAAAGTGTATATACTTGTATGTTTATGCACACGCATGCTCAATAGATAATCATGGTTTTTTATAAATCTAGTCCTATTTAAAAAAACGGTCATGCAGTGAAAAAAAAACCATATGAACTTTCATTTCTCTCTTATGAAACTATATGTTCATCCCTTTGATGAATACTATACATGACATGTATATATATGCATGTCTACACACACGCTCCACACACGCAAGTGTTTGTTTATGTGCGTGCATATGTCTATGTGTGTGTACATACATATGTAGGTACATATGAATGTATGCATGCATGCATGTATAAATGTATGTGTGTCTGCGTGCACATGCGTACATATGTATGCATGTTTGTGTGTGTGTGTGTGTGTGTGTGTGTGTGAGGGGGGGGGGGAGGGAGGGAAGGACATGCATATACATAGATGCACAAACATGCATGCAAGTACATGCACACATGCATGTGTATGCAAGAGTGTAGACACACCTATGTGAGTTATGCATCCATGTGTTTGCACATGTGAGCACATGCACACACACACACACATGCACATACACACACACACATACGCACACACGCACACGCATGCACGTCACATGCACACATGCATAAAGGCACAAATGCACACACACATTCACACACACAATGCATTGAAGAGAAATTCTATTTCACTCATGATCAATCTGATATTGTTGAATGGCAGACTCTTATTCAAGCATTCACTAAATGATACTTTGAAGGAGAGGAAGTGCAAAACATAGATTGTGCATACCCATGTAATAAAACATGTGAGTGAGATAACATTTGCTCATATTTGTACAACTTTGAGATTTTCTTGAGGAATCAAAAATTAAAGAGGTTCTCTCTTCATGGTTCAATGACATATTCTACATGATGTACTGATAAAGTCACATGCAGAATGTAAAGTTCTTGTTGTGCCCTATAGCATGGAAGGTTTTAGCACATAAAATAAAACCAAATCTCTTGAATTGCTAGTTTTATATTGGCTTCTACTTAAAATTTTGTGGATGTTTAATTGCTTTTTTTTTTCCATTTAATTTCTTACTACAACAAGAGGCCATATTATAACACTTTTTAGTGATACTTTATGGAGTATAGAGCAATTGATTGTACAATTGTCCATGGTATCATCTTTGTGTTCCTTCAAATTGAGAGGGAATTATTTTTTTCAAACCTAGCTAATATTTTTTTGGCACTATCGAAAATACAAACATCCTTTCTATAGAGTAAGTATTGCTCATCTATGAGTATATTCTAGGATCGAGATGTATTTCAATGCTAGAAATTTTGTGGCTAATAGATGTTATAAGAAACAAAGAATATATGCTTTGAATTTTCCTTGGCAATTTGGTATTTCAACTTACAATTTCAAAATGTGATGCCTCGATATTCTGTATTTACACTTAAATAACCAACCAATTATGTTTAGCAACCCTATAAGAGAATTTGCACTACAAGGCATAGGCCCTTTTCTGACGAAAATACTGATGTTTTTTATACTAATTTTTTTTTTGATGGGCACAAAGGTCGTTATTTACGCCGTTATAAGCGTCGAAAAAGAACAGTCGCTATATAGCGACGCTAATAAACATCGCTATATAGCGACAATGGTAAACGTCACTATGTAGTTACGATTAACAGAACTAAAAAAAAAACATTAATGGGGCTAAATAGGGCCACAGCAAGCCCTGTTTTTTCCCACTAATGTTTTTTTTAAAGTAATTACAAAAAAAAGTTTTTTATTACAAAATTTCCCTTGCGAAAAGGGTGATACAAAATCGCTCAAATGAATCGATCGAGCAACAAAAGCATATACATATCGAAGATATACAACATTGTTTGTTACAAAATTACCCTTTCGAAAAGGGTGATATAAAATTGCTCAAACGAGCTGATATACAAAAGGATATACATGGCGAAGTATATGCAAACTACTACTACTATTACTACTACTACTACTACTACTACTACTCATTCGAATCGTCCTCCTCCTTGTCCTCGTCTTGCTGGCCCGATCCTTGGCCCTCGTGAGCTGCGCCTGATCCCTAGCCCTCATCATCGCTTGCCTCCGGTGATGGGATGCTTGAGCTTTGACTCTAAGAGTGAAACCATATTAATTGGAAATTAGATTGGAACTTAAAGAATAAAACAATTTAAAAAGTGAGATTACAAGTAGGAGTAGACTTATACCGTGCGAGCAGCTACCTCAGCCCAATCGACCGTCACTCCCATTGCCTCCTGCTCAATAAACCACGGCTTTATTTCTACGTGAAATGTGCATCGCATCTCTGCATCTGTAGAAAGGATCCATCGCAGCTTGTTGTGGACCTAATTTATGAGAGTTAGATAAAGTGCATGTAATATGTAGTAAAACAAATATAACAATACATTAAATGAGAAGAAGAAGACTTACCACGGTTGCTTCGAGCGCCAATCGTCCGCCTACACCAAAGTACGAAGTACCTACGGCGTCCAACCATCTCCTCGTAGCCCTCCTGTGACCCTCGAACATTTCGGGATGGTCCCTATTCTGCTTCTTAAAAAACTTTCAATCAACTTTATCTGCCCAGCTGGGTTTAGCCCTCCCCTTTGCGATGGAAGTGTGCAAGTTGATCTACAATGCTTCAAGACAAAACCCATGTGCTCTCGCATGTAATTCTCATTAAACTTCTAATTTGGGGGATTAGGGTATTTTTCTTTCAATTCATCGATGACCGCTTGCTTCTTTTGGTCATCTTGATACCGCCAATCAGTAGCACTACCGCTTTTGAAGTGGTGGCTCATCAACCGCCTCATGGTGGCCATCACTGCTTTGCTCTTTTTATCTTCTATTATCTCTCGAGCATTTGTGATTTGATAGGACAGGTCCTCGACTGGGTAAGGACGACTCATGGTAGTGGCAGAGTTAGAGCGAGTGGTGTTTATGTGAGCACTTCTAGAGCGAGGAGTAGTAGTGGGAGTAGGAGAGGGCAAGGGACCTGTGGGTCTCGGGACCAAGTGGAGACCTGTAGGGATGTGAGTGTGCTGACTCGTCTACATCTCCCGAGTCAGCACAACATAAGCGACCCTGCCCAAGTGATGACCCCTCAGTCGAAGGGGGCAGGAGGGGATGGCTGGGCAGTAGGTCCAGCCATCGGTGTAGGAGAGGGAATTGCTGAGGTCCTCTGGGATAACAGAGAGAAGAATCTCGCTGCCTCCTCATCAGTCATCTGTGCCACAAACTCGTCGGGACTCCCGACAAAGCCATGGGTTGCTAGCAAAGGAGTTCCCTGAGGGGTAGTCGCATTGCTATGTTCGACAGGAGTCGCGGGCCAAGGGTAGTCGCAGGGGTAGGCCCCTGAGGTGTCACCTGAGGGGAATCAAAGTCCTCTGGAGAATAGAGATCATGATGTCTCCTTCTATGAGGGTTTTCGTACTTGTCGGACATGCGACGTGATCTGATGTCTAACATAGACACAAACACGAAAACAAAAAACAAAAAACAAGAGAATACATTGAGAAAGCATATGAGAATACATTGACAAAGCATAAGAGAATACATTGAGAAAGCAATGGTTTAGATTTGGATATATATCTTGAAGACTAAGGATGATGCCCTTAGAGAATGCGAAGAATGGCATGCAATTAGGAAAGAAGCTAAAGATGTTGAGATTGAGATAGATGGACTATTCACATCAAATGAATTCTCCAGACTATAAGAGACATGGAGAATCAAGTGATAGAATCTCCCTCCCCATACACCATAGTAGAATGGAGTAGTAGAAGCAAAAACTATATCATCTATGAAATGCGTGTTGGAGCATTGCTCCATGGGGATCAATGCCCATGTCTCCCCAATGAATGAATAATTTGTAGGCCACCTAGATCCTCATCATGTGTTGCAAGTTACGACATATTTTGTAGCCTAAGGTCTTTGTGGGAGCCAGTGGTTTGTCCAATGGGAGACCATGAGTGGCACCGCATTGAATGCATTTGTGACACATGCAAGCATTGCAGTCTGAAGTTGAAGAAGAAGACATTTCATGTCTGTCCAAATGAAATGCGGGAAGACAACCATGTTGCTCTAGAATGGAGGAGATTTGAAAATGTCAATGTTGAAGGATCCTATAAAAAGAGATGGCTACTACCACACAAGAGCACTCAGCCGAGGGAGCTTATAATTCACGTGGTTCAATCCATCCCAAAATATGTGCTTCACAATTTCATGGCCAGCTAGTAGGATAAGCAGTACAAGACGTGCCTTGCCAATTTTTCCCATGACACTATTGTCTCTCTCATAGATTTTGCTGAAAATTATTCATTTCAAGAACAAGATAATATACAAAGTGCTCACTGGTACAACAAGGAGATAACAATTCTTGTGCATATTACGTACATTCATTTGCTTGATTATTCTACGACTGATGCTAATATGCTTGTTGACTCATAGGAGTCTAGGTCAGTGCAACACACATACCATTTCTACATTTCAGATGATAGGGAACATGACACCTTATTTGAGCAGCATCATTCTTTTCTACTACATTGGGAATGGCTGAAAAAGGAATATCCCCATGTCGAAAAATATAAAACAACATTGGGTGTGGTCAGATGGTGCTACCTCTCAATTTAAATCAGCCCATGGATTCTACTTGGTCTCAAGGTTCAAATCCCAAACAAGTCTAGACACGATGTGGAAATTCTTTGGTTCTAGCCATGGCAAGGGTGAACATGATGGTTGTGGTGCTATTATTAAGCAAGCACTATTTAAACACCAATTAACATGCCCTCAAGAAAAGCTCAATGATGCCCATGATGTTATTACATGGCTTACAACCAACCTCTCCACAAGTGCACATTCAACATACAGTAAACAAAGCCTTAAGAATAGTATAGTACGTAGAGCGTTCCATGAACTAAAAGTGGAACTTAGCAGATGCCTCCAGATTGAGGTTGCTAGTCGTAGACATGGTGCAAGAAATGTACTCAAAAAATGTCGTGAAAATCTTTGTATGAATCAACTGCAAATACACTGACTGTGCCAAGTGAAATCTCTGAACCGTCGGTGAAGGTAGAACTATCTGATCTATATTACAAGGCTTGTGGCAATGATGCCGGGAATAGCCAAGAGGCTTTACAAGGCTGAAATGACGTGCACGATGCTGTGAGATAGCCGAATAGGGTTTACAATGGTGGCATGTGTGTGTGAAATCAAATGCTATCTCCCCACTGAAACAATCTGTAATGCCTCTATACTCTCTGAACTTTGCTCACTAAACTGATGAACATAAGGTTTCAGGTAATGTATTGATGTGAAACCACCCGAGTAGGTAGTAGTCAGGAATTTCGGGCATGGCTTAGATTGGCAACTTGGGGAAATTCAAAGCATCCCCTCTATGGTGATCTAGTCTACTCTGATCTAGATCTATACCAACCGTCGATCGATGAAAGAACAGCAAATAATTCCTTTTCTTTTGTTCTTTTTAAGTGTGGGGTTAGATGCGTTGATGTAGAGGCGAATGTGTGTGAAGGAAGTGGTTTTGTTGGCGAGGCTCAAATGTGAGTGTAACTTGTGCCAAAATTGCACATGATGTGATGAGCACGTAGAGCACAAAAAAATGAGTGACTTTCCTTTTTGGAGCGCCCTCAAATTCTTCCTGGATCAAGAGATACAACTTAATCTAGGTGGAGGGACAAAATGAGTGCAATGGTGCTCAATGATGATGTGTAACTATGGGTCACATGCAATGATGATGTGGCACTATGCCTAGCAAGAGGTGTGCCAGTGGAGCCCTGTGCTGAGGTGGTAGGAGTGGTCACATGGAGTGACTGTGGAGCACTGTGTGTGCCTACAGAGGTCAATGCTGATTGGACAACTGAGGTGACATAGATGATGATGCCAGTAGATGGTGGTAATGCTGATGTGGCACTAATGACATGACAGGTGATGTGGCTATGCTGATGTGGTAGGTGATGTGACAGTGATGATGTGGTTGATGAGCTGGCAGGGTGACGTGATAGATGACGTGTCATTGATGATGTGGTAGGTGATGTGGCAACTGATGTGGTAGTGATGACATGTCCCAATGATGTAGCAATTGAACTGGCAGGGTGACGTGGCCAACTGATGTGTTTGCTAATGTGGCAAGGGGATCAGATCTGATGACATGGTAGATCAGATGAGTTGATGATGTGGCAGCCTCACGAGGTTGCTGACATGGCATGTAGATAGGATGTGATGACATGTCTAGTGGATAATGATTCCACGTGGGAGCCTATGGTCCAAGCTTTGTAAGGCCAGAATCTTAAAAAATGTCATTAGAATCTAAAGATTCTGTTGACGGATCTCCTCCTCTATGTACATGGGTCGCTTTGGAGAAGCTACAGTCGCTTTGGAGAGGCAGAGCTCTGGAGGCAAGCTTGATGCCTTGAAGCGCATTTTGTGAGCAGGTTGTGGAAGCTGTGTATGCAATTGTAGTTGAAGGACGCTGAAACTATAGCACTGGCTGGCAATGCAGGAGCCTTCAGCCTACGGATGGTAGCAGTTGAGAGGCCGTTGGCTGTGGGCTCTATTTGTAGATGGACTAGTCTTTGACTATAAGCTGTGGAGAGCCAGGCAGCCGGATCGCTTGGTAGATAGGTAGCTACAAGACTTTGTAGGTAGACGGGTCGATGGAGCCTCTGGTGCAGAAGGTCATCCAGAGGCATTGTTGAAGATGGTCCATCATGGGCGTTAGATGAGCCATTTGGAGAAGGTGTTGGCTGACGATGGTGAGGCTTGGAGAACTTGAAGTCGTTGTAGTTAGAGCTCTTTCCAAAGCTCGCCTTGTGTAAGGATGGAGTGCTACAGATTCGCTTGAAAGGCATCGTTTCATTGTAGGGCTGATGGAGCCTTTGTTGGAGCTACTGCAAGAGGTCACGTGCGGGCTGATGGAGTCCTCTACAGAGAAAAAAGAGGACGTAGCTAGGAGTTGTCACCATTGGCATGTGTAGATTGTAGATGAGGCAGTTCGTGTGCTGCTGGAGCCTTCCAAGGCCCGGGGGATTCATAGGGGGAAACTTATGATATCACGTGAGTGTACAATAGGGGGTTTTTTTGAAATGAGGCATAAGCTTATACATTAGGGGTGGGGGCCCTTTTTTTTTCGCCAATATTGAATTTAAGCTAGGGGGACCATGTCATATTTAAGAAGGGGGGACATAATATAGGTTACCTTGGGTAACTAGTCCAAACAAGTTTGATTTTGTGTATGGTTTTAAATAGTCATAGGGAAAGTAACCTAAATTTGCTTATTGTGTAATCTAAATGCTTGAGAGAGAATGTAGATTTAAGGAAAGGGGGGGACATAATGGAATTTTGGTGGTATCTTATAAGCTTAAATAGGGGTGTTTTATCATCCTACATGGATCTTAAATAGGGGGTTTTCTTGAAGTTCATGCACGCAGGTGACGTCCCCCTTTAATGAAGAGTGAATCCCCTTGGTTCCAAGGAAAGCTGGCCCGTCTTGGAGAATGGTTGAGCGTTGGTGCTGAAAGCGAACGTTGCTACTAGTTTGAAGGTCGTTGCTAAAGAATTGAACCTCCAAGGTCGAGGCTTCATTGTAAGAGAGCATCTATAAGGGGCCTGGCTCTATGCTTGGGGGAGCCCATGGCTGTGCACAGGTGGAGGCTCTATGGCGTAGAGTTACTACGGCTAGAGTTGTTTGAGTCAAAGTCGGCTGCCCTTGCTCCAAACTGCATATCCCAAGAGCTATGCTGAGTGTTTATTGTTGTAGGGCCCGATTTCTTGGATGGCTTGTTGGAGTAGAGGCTAAGCGAGAGCTTATGAGCTCAATAGAGCCATAGATGGAGCTTGTTGGCTTTAGGCTTGTCTTTAGGCAAGGTAAGGTCTCTCTCTCACAAAAAATCTTAGATTATGAACCTCTCTAAAAGAAGCTCAAGACTGAAATCTCACAAGACTCTCAAAGGAAATCTCTCTCTCTCACTCAATGGACGGAAATTACTCTCATGAACGAAAATTTTCTTACAATGGACGGAATTATATGACAGAAATTTCTATCAAAGAAATGGAAGGTGGTCTCTTACCGAAAGTGGACTCTCACAGAGAACACTCAAGAGAACTCTCAATCTCTCTCTCAATCTCAAGGATCACAATGCCTCAGCGGAAGGCAAGGGAGCTCTGATACCATGACAAAATATGAAGAGGGGAGAGGAGAAGAGTGGAGACGAGGAGGGAGGGCACAGCTAGAGAGCACACCACAAATGACTAACTGTACACTGGATTTAGTTGAAAAATAGAATATATACAAACCCATTTAGGGTTAGGGTTAGGGGATCTAACCCTTTCCTTTATAGCACTCTATAAGCTTAGTGCTATGCACATATGATCATGTGATGGTGCTATGCACACATGATTACATGATGTTAAGCATGAACTCTCAACACCCTCCTCCTACCAGCTGGGAGGAGGGCACCTGCAACACCTTCCCCAATGTGGTCGCCACCTTGCCAATCTTGCTGCACAACCACGATGGGAGATTCAGAAACTCCACCCAAACCAGGCAATCATGGAGCAAAAAGTAGTCGATACTAAAGTTTGTAGTTCATGCAAGAACCAACACCAAAGCTCTGGAGAACCGAAATGCTCTATCAAGGAGCTCATTCCATATGGCCTATGAAGTGCACTACAGGAGAAAAAATCCCCTGCCCAAGAACCTAATAGAATGAGGTCACATTCATAGACATGAACTCCTGAAGTTCATCCATCGCAATAATTCTTCCCGTAAAGAAGAGGTAGAATCCTCCTCTGGAGAGTTTTTTTTGACTCCGGTCGAACTTCTTCCACCTCCAACTCGCAAGCTGTTGTATGCTTCCTACCCACCTCAAACCATTTCGCTCACTTTTCTTGGCTCTTCTGGTCATTTTAGTAGCCATCAGAATGTGTCTGACCTCATCCTCAATAAGTAGGGAGAACCCTACTTGGAGCTTCTTGGTGAGGGCTTCGATGTATGATAGCAAGCTTTATGAGTCTCTCACGATATTGTCCATTCGGTTGAGTTTGTCTCTTCTATGTACCTTCCAAATGTGGACCTATAGCTTTTGCATGGGACCCCCATAGACTCATTAGAAGTCAAGAACAGAACTTTCCACGATATTCTTTTCACGTTTCAACTTTCTACCCTGGCCCCTACTCTCTGACGCCATCGAATCGACCCTAACAAGCTACAATCAACAACAACTTCGATATTCTCTGTCAAAATTCTCCACTTACACTTCCTCCAGGCTCCAAGTCTTTTGTCTTTTCCTCAAGCTGCATAGGCGCTCCAACTCAATCAATCAATGTGCACCTCCCTTGGATTTGAAATAGAAGTCCTGTTTTGGGTTGGGAATTCCTCCGTTGGAAAGTTAGAAACTTTTAACCTGTGTTTTGGGTTGGGAATTCCTCCCTTGGAAAGTTACATGATTGGTTTCAGGGAGCTGATTTTTCTTATTTCTACTAGCTTTCGATTGGTGTAGTTTTTTCTGTGCTTAGTCTTCGTGACGCGATGCAAGAAGAGACTGCGATTTCGGTTTTACAGAAAACCTGAGTCTTGCGTTCTGTTTCCATTGTCTAGGGCTAGTATTTCACATAGGTCATTCATCCAGAGTTTGGGACTAGGGAGGGCTAGGAAAACGACTCACACATCCAGGAAGAAACCTCCATCGCACAAGCATTTTACATCGGTTTTCGCCGGCATCAGGTCTCTTAGTTGGTTGCAGTGGTGAAAGGCTGCCAAACTCCCAGCCGAGTCTCCGGAGAGAATTACCTGACACAGAACGATTGTTAAATTAGAGATGTCTCGTGAGTCATGAGAGTACATTGCAAGATACCTTTTCGGCATTCTTCATGCCTTTGCACAACAGATCGTCAATCACTGCTTGCCAGATCCTTTGCCCTCTGTAATAAAGCGAATACGTCTGCGATCAAGTGCAACAGAACAGTTTTCAGAATATCGTCAGCCTAAGAACATGGAATTATTGCGAGGGACTCGTGAAAATTGGAACGTGTCAACTCGAACCGCCCTTTCCACATTGGCAAAGTTTGACCTGGTTTGGCGAGACTGTAACTTGAGCAACAGAGTCCACATTCCCACTGAAGGATGCTCCGTCACAGTATCTGACAAAGATTCTGTTCCAGTTATAGAAACCTGCAGAGTGCGCGGACAGGCGGGGTATGCGCCATTAGTAAGCATGCTGTGACGGGAACCCAATTCCATCACCTTACAATGGTGCTAAACGTTCTCATTCCAGCGATTAGAAAATCAGTAAGGGACCCGTTGCACTATGATAGGCGAAGATGGAGACAACAAACCGCTCATATGTCCGTAAAAGCTGAATGCAGTCATATATTTAGACGACCCTAAATCTGTAAAACTCCGGGTTAGGCAATCTTGATCGGTGCTGCACCATGCTCCTCCCTGGTACAAGACGATATATCATATCATCAGTAGGATGTGTCAAAAAAGAGACACTTAAGGAAGCGTGGAGTAAGCGATCCTTTCATCTAATGTCACTATAACCTTACCCCTAGGTGAACAACCCATTTATTTATTCCAGACCCATGGCCTCGATCGAAATTGTAAGCTGGGAGAGTTCCGTCCAAGCACACTGCACAAACAGACATGATGCGTAGGCCTATTCTAATTCATTTATCGGTAGTGTCAGACTGCTGAATAAGATTGAAGAGATGGAGTGACTGTCTAAGAAAAGATAGGAAAGCAGATTAGATGCAACGGTTCCATGTGCTATCATGAGCGATACAGATGCAGACGGACCAGCTGCCCTGAGGTGCAAGTGCAGGTAGGAGGGACTACTACAACTATGATGAGCAAAGCGAAAGAAGAAGAGAGCTGGGAAGACTTGAAATATGATGAAAACAAATTAGCGAAGGAGGAGGAGAAAGTGGGGGGAGAGTACCAGCGCCAGAAAGGAGGGAGGAAGGGGGAAGGAGAGTGAGGTTGACGAGCGGACGAGGAGGAGGAGCAGAGGTCGAAGAAGAGGCGGAGAGGGTGATGAAGATAAGGAACAAGTGCGGAGAATTCATGGTGAGCTAGGCCAACGAATTTACTTCAATCCGAGTTGCTATGCTTTTGTAGCCTCAATACTTAGAATCTTTGCTTGTCATTTTTCAGTTGGCTTTTTCCCGGCTAAACGTCACACATTCACACGCACTCCTATAACCTTTATGTAGAGGCCTACATCACCCTTCCAAAATCTCCTAGAAAGCCATGAGCTTACATAATGCCAAGAATCACAAACTTTCATATTCTCGCAACATTTTTTTATGTAGTAGTTGCCAATGGTGGCAAAGCCCTGAATATCGCCCATAGCAAATTATCCAAATTGGTTGAAGTGTGCCTAGAGCATGGAAAAGCATGGAAAGCATTGAGAATGCACTAGACATCCTTCTAGCATACTACGTTTGTAATGCAACCATTGGTGGAAATGCCCATACAAATGTCTCATATCTCCCATTGCCACCCTATTTCACAATGTAATGTGAAAGGTGCACATGGCATGGAAATTATTTAGTAGGTGATAAATTCCCTCTAGATTTATAGAATAAATAATGTAGAAATGTCAATCAAAACCACGTATATAATTATTGCCCATGGCATCCCATGATGTACTTGTTCTTTGATACTGCCCATGAGGTTTCAACTCACATTTGAGGATCAAAAGCAAATTTATTTTCTCCCTTTACAGTAGCTAAGCCACTTTTACACAACAAGACAAAGCACCCATAGACGCGCGCACAGACGCGTTTCATGAACTAAATAAAAAACTTACGGGCGCGTCTATTTGCGCGTCAGGAGACCCACGTCTAATTGTGCGTCTATATATCAGACTTACGCGCGTTTTGACACGCATAGACACGCGTAAATAGACGCGCTTATAAACGCTTTCATAGACGCACGTATAGACGCAAGTCGAACAGACAGACGCGAATATAAACGCGTTTTTAAACGCACTGATAGACGTGCCTTTTTTTTTTTTTTTTTTAACAGAATACTATGTATGTTGTGTATGCTATATAGTTACAAGAATCCCATATCCACATTCTGTAATTCAACTCTTACAGCCAACCGCATTTTAATTACAATTCCAAATAAAATATTACAACTCCAAAACGCAATAAAATTGAAAGCTCAAAAAGTGCTTGTATATACATATAGCACGAAGCTAAGCCACGTCATGTGGCTCTAAGTACAAAAAATAAGGAAGCTAAGCCATGTCATGTGGCTTCAAGTACAAAAAATAAGAGGAGTCTATATACAAGAGGCACGAAGCCAAGCCAATGGCTTTAAGTACAAAAAAGAATAGTAGCACTACTTCTACGACTAATCCTCGCTGCCTTCCACGCTCCCTTCTGCGCTGCCTTCTGCGCTCCCTTCTGCACCTCCTTCCTCGTCTTCCTCGTCGTCTTGTGCAGGGGCGGCCTGTAAACAAGGGACAACATATATCAATGTATGAAAAATCAAATCTTTACTTATAATTTTGGCATTATTTAATTACTTTCAAATACCTGGGGGGCCTGTCCAGTAGCTCGGGTATACTGCTCCTCAGTAATCAAACCATCATAGAAGTGCCTCCATGTATCTCCTCTGCGATGGTGGCGGTGGTAGGCTGTCTCCACTGGAGTAGGGTATCTGCCCACAATCTCAAGCTGCATGACCGCGATACACTTTGTGGAGGGATTAGTACAAAGAAACAACCAACCTCCTAATAAACTACATAAGCAATATAATTTGAGATCGATACTTACAAATTGGGCCTCCCATGATTCAACACCCCCTGCTCCAAAATGTGCGCTCCCATATTCCTCCATCTGGATCCTCCGTGCCTTCACGTGCTGCAGACTGGGCTCCTCCCTCGCTGACTTCATTGCCTTCTTCCACTCACGCTTCTGAGCAGTGTGGGGCGGGCCCCTTGGAGGTTGACCTGCCTCAAGTCTGGCAAGCTCCGCTAGTGCCTGCCTCTTAAGGGAAGATCTTTTATTGCTAAGTATCGTAACAATCTTTGACTTCCCCCATTTATCTATGAACTGGCGATTGGGGGGGTTAGGATACCTAGAGCGAACAGTAGCGAGGGTCTCATCAGCCAACCTCTTTGGGTGGTCTTTATAGTGGATAAAGCAATCTCTGTAATTGTTAGCAATTACAGAGCGCATGAAGGCCATGATGTCCTTCCCCCGCGCATCCATCAAGATGCCTCCTGTCTGAGTGATGTCATAATAAATCGTACCATCACCCAAAGGCACATCTAAATCATCCGAATCATCCTCCTTCTCACTGCCACATGGCCCAAAGCACTGTGCCATGCATCCGCCACCGCTCTCCCTGCTACTACGCCTACTACCCTGTCGTGTCGAGCTCGTACGCTGGCCACTCGTAGCTGGGGACTGCACGGGACTACGCTGACCACTCGTAGCTAGAGAACCGAGTCTCGACGACTGGGGAGTACGTCGACGGCTCGCCGAGACAGAAGGACCTCCTGACGGCATGGGGGAAGGGGCATAAGACGGGATGGCAGAAGGGACATAAGACGGCATGGGGGAAGGGGCATAAGACGGTACGGGGGAAGGGGCATAAGACGGGGCATAAGACGGCTGTGCGGACTCCGCTGGGGTGATCTCAGGCGGTGTGGGGTGGCTCGGAGTCTGTAGTGCCGACTCCTAGGGAGTGTTAAGGGTACCCGTCATGTACCCGTATAACTCCGCAGGACTAGGAGGGTGTCCTAAAATGTTATATAAATCCTTCCATATCGATTCTCGCGGATCAGGTGAGCTAGAAGCACTTCCTCCCCACATGTTAAACTGGAAAAAAGGAAACAAATCTATTACTTTGGGAGCTGAGAAGAAAGGGAAAAAAAAAAGAGGCTCTGTCAGAGCGCGTCTATAGACCCGTCTAATATTTGCGTCTATAAACGCATCTAACAGAGCGTTTAACAATTCAAGTAAAAGCGCGTCTAACAGTCCGTTCATCAATCCGTCTAACAGTGCGTTTACAAGCGCGTCTACCAGCGCGTCTAATAGTCCGTCTAAACATCCGTCTAACAGCTCGTCTAAAAGCGCATCTAACAATTCGTTTAAAACTCTGTTTAACAGAGCGTCTGTGTGAGCGTCTACATATGCGTCTGTGTGTGTCTGTAACAAGCCAAACGCGCATATAAACGCGCCTGTAGACGCGCGTTTAGATGCGCCCTCAGACGCCTCTATACACGCACTCCGACAGTCGAGAATACTAAAAAGTCGAAAAGGACGTTTCGCCCGACAAAAGAACGTGTTGCTCATACCTAGATGCTGCATTTCGTGGATGCGAGAAAGTACAAAACTGGAAAGAGCAAGCAAGAACAACTTCAAAAGGACTTACTTGGAAAAAATTATGGAAGGATCTTTCTTTTTCAAACTTGTTTCTTCTCCTTGTTCATACTCCTCCTCTTCTTTAGGCTTGGAAGCAAGTGTAGGTACGGTCCCTTTGTCTTGAGTGAAAGCTTGGAACTGTGTATGGGAGGCTCTCTCTTAAGCTTCGAATCTATAGAACTGCTAATAAAGAAGGAAGAAAGCCACTCGCGAAGTTTAAGTAGTCAAAAGAAAAGCAAAGCGAGCAGCGCGCCGAAAAGCAGGTTTAAAAGTCGCGTCTATTAGCGCGTCTATAGTCGCATCTGAATACATAGAGTAGATGCGTCTATAGTCGCGTCTATTAGCGCGTCTACAGGCGCGTTTAAATACACAGAGTAGACACACGTTTAGACGTGCAATTAGACGCGACATTAGACGCGATGATAGACGCGGCGATAGACGCAACACAGAGTTTTTAAGTTAAGCATTTGAAGAAGAGCAAATTTGGTGGGTTGTTTGTTTGTAGGATGTCTCCATCTTCAACAAGCAGCTCCAGTGAGGATGAATCCCTCTGTATCCACCATCGCGAGATGTAGTTGGAGCAAAAAATCAAATGTCTGTGTGATCGATGTCGAGGAAACATGTATCGTGCACGCAGGATTACGCTCAATCATATCTCAAAGTATGGAGAATGGGATGTGACCGTAAACAGGGTAAGGGTTTGTAAGTTAAGGTTGATTGAGATACCTATGGGTGTTCATATGTTTGATTATAATGATCCCGTTTTAATTTGATACAGGATGCAGTGCCACACCCGCACATGTTACCCTATGCCCGTCGTGAGGAGGCGAAGCGTCGGCGATATGAGGTGGGATCTTCAGGAGGGACCGTTACGGATGCATGGAGTGATGGTGATAGTAGCCCTCCACCATTACCTCATGAAGCCGTGGAGGAGGAGGTGTTTGATGATATGGTGCGGGATTTATATGTCCATCAAGGGAGGGATAATAGCATGGAGCAGGATGATCTTTTTACCGCAGCATCGACTCCACTGTTTGAGGGGTGCACATTCTCTGTTCTACGTGCCTCCCTTGAGTTACTAAACTTGCAAACCATCTATGGATGGAGCAATGCAAGTTTGAATGCATTACTCAAGTAAGCTTTAAAGTCGATTTTGCAAACATGGTGAATTATGCTAGTGGGTCAATTACTCGAATGCTTTTCCTCATTTATGGTCTTCACGTGCAGGCTATTGTGTAAAATGCTTCCAAGGAGAATAAATTACCGACCTCAAGAGATATGGCAAGGCAACATGTGACCTCTCTTGGAGGATTAGATAACAAGCACATCCATGCATGTGTCAACGATTGCGTTTTGTTTCGTGGACTACATAAGGATGCAAGAGAGTGTCCTACTTGTGGAGAGGCAAGATATAGAGCAGATCTCAAAACCTTGGACGTGCCTCGTAAGGTATTGCGACATTTTCCCATAATCCCTCGCATCCAACATATGTTCAAGTGCAAATCTATTGCAGAGCTCATGTCATGGCATTCCTCCCATCGATCATCCGATGGCAAGTGGAGAACTCCCGCGAACTCTCCTGCGTGGAAGCATATTGAAGACACATGGCCAAGCTTCAAGGAAGAACCTAGGAGCTTGAAACTTGGATTGGGTATGGACGGTGTGAACCCATTTGGTCTCAAAAGCACGTCTTACAGTGTATGGCCAGTGGTATTCGTGAATTACAATCTTCCACCCTCTATGGCTATTAAGAAAGGACATGTCATGCTGTCCCTTCTAATTCCAGGGAAACATAAAGTCAAAAACCCTTATGTTTATTTGGAGCCTTTGATTGATGAGCTAGAGATACTTTGGAGAGGTATCGAGGTGCATGATGTGAGCAGGCCTCCCTCGTCACGAGACTTCAACTGCAAAGCAGTCTTGATGTGGACGATGCATGACTTCCCAGGCTATGGCGAGTGTTCAGGTAAGCATTGCATTTTTTAATTATGAATAGGCAAAGGACATGGCACCCTAAACCCACCTTCCACTCTTAATTGCATCTATTGTTTCAGGTCTCACTACATCGGGTTACCATGCATGTCCTGTTTGTGGTCCTTCGCTAGTTGCCTCACGGGCAGACGCATTGAATAAGGTCATCTATGAGAATCACCATCGATTTCTCCCACCTGATCATCCTAGATATGTTGCCCCTTGGAATGAAGTCCTCCCACAATCACTCACCGCGGGAGATTGGATGAGAATTTGGGACGGTTCCACGACTCCTCCACCACTTGGCATGAGCTGGTAAGGATTTGTAACTATTGGCTGGAAGTAAAGATTGGCTATATTGGTTGAAAGTGAAGATTGCATGCTAACACTTTATTTTGTTTAGATACTCCATCTTTTATCGTTTACCATATTGGTCCCACCTCAAGATCAATCACCTGCTCGATCCCATGCATATCTTCAAGAATGTGGCATCTACCATTTGTGAGCATTTGAATGGGACACAAGATTCATCAGGCATAAGGGAGGATCTACGTACCACAGGGAGGATGCGTGAAGCTTGGCCTCAAGAGAGACCAAATGGGCGTGTTTTTTTACCTCGTGCACCGTGGATGTTATCAAAGCTAGAGATGGCGATGGTGAAGCGCGCTATTACTACAATTCGTACTCCCACTGGATGCATGAGGTGTTTGAAGGGAGCCTTTACAAAGAGCAAGAAAAGAGGTGTAGAGCAATTATATGGCTTGAAATCTCATGATTGGCACAAGATGCTCCAAGTAAGTATTTTATATGCATAATATCTTTTTCCTTTCAAATTTGTGAGTGAATAGCTATAAGCAACTAATCAACCACCTCCTCGCGGGTTCAGTTCATACTACCTACTAGCATTTCACGTAGTGCATGAAAGATTGTATTTACAAGATGGGCGAGCTTGTGAGGTATGTGAGCTCAAAGGAAATAGATCCCACCACGCTTGAGAATGCTCGAGTTATGTCAGTGGAGGCGGTTTGTTTAGTGGAGGAGACATTTCCACGTTCTATTCTCACAAGCCAACTACATCTCATAGTACATTTGGTGGATGAGATTGCTATATGCGGTACTATACATGCACGATGGTTGTTCTTCCTCGAGCGCTTCATGAAGACGTTGAAGGGCTTCGTGAGACAAAATGCAAGACCTGAAGGTAGCATGGCCGAGGGTTGGTTGGTACAAGAGTCACTTGTATATATTTCTGAGTTTCTTGTTGATGTGGATAGCTCTCTCCCACAACTATGGAGAGATGATGAAGACCTAAGGATGACCTCTATTGTGCCTCAAGGAAAAGGACGCAACAAAGTAATAGACACGGAGTTGCGTAATAGTATCAACCTCTTTTGTGTGCTTAATAGTGATGTGATGAAAAGATGGGTGACAAGATACGAGGATGTAAAGGCAAGAAGACAAGAAGAAAGGGCCCTCTTTCGTACACACCATGGATCTCGTGTGCCATACCCTCAGCGTCTAAGAGCACTTCCAAAGGATATTCATGTGGATTGGCTACTTGATGAAATGGAGAAAGCAGAGAAAGACGAGGGGATGCATATCACAATGGAAGAATGGGAGCATGCTAGGGGATGCATGAGCACGGTCGGTATATAGAATGTTATGCATAAGTTAGGAGGTTTTTATAATTTAGATTGCTTATTTAATTGATTTTTTCTTGGTGTAGTGCACTATGTTCAATGCTATATGGTGTGAGGGCAAGCATTTTCGAACACAACGGATTGATGATAAGAGAAACACACAAGATTGCAGCGTCATTGCTAGCTTTGAGGGAGCCAATGGAGCCATGGATGATTATTGTGGCATAATCCAAGATATCATTATGCTTGACTTTCGACGCTTCTTTGTGTATGTTTTGGATGTAAAGTGGTTTAAGGACGTGGTGGAAAGAGGCCCTAATGCAATAATCAAACGCCATGCAAGTGGCTTTGTAACTATTGACTCCACAAAGTTTTGGCAAAGTAGGAAGGACACACTAATACTACCGCAACAATGTGAACAGGTACTGTGCACACATATAAAAATACTCGCTTTTAAATATTTGATGCAAGAAAAGTAACATGATTGTATTTGTGTTTGAATTAGGTTGTCTATCAACCAATGGTGGATAATAATAGGTGGTGGCATGTCATACCTATTATGCCACGTTCCAAAGTGATGTATAGTACATTTACTAATATGGAGCGTATGGAGGATGATCATGGCCATGGACGTGATGATGACCGTGATACAAGAGAGGAGGATGATCATGAGATAGGAGATATAGATATTGAGGCCGGCATTACCCGTGAGGACGAGCCTACCATTGGAGATCTTGATTTCAATGAGCACATGAGTGGCACAAGTAGTAGTGGGTTGAATGTATTTGTAGATCTAAACACTTGTTTGGATTTTGAAGTAGATAGTTTGGCAAGGTTTGAACTCATTGAGGATGAGATTGAACCGTAGCCCCACAATTGATATTGGCAAAACTATTTTACTTATTGTCTCATTCTCCTCATTTCCCTTAATTCTTGTATATGTGGGCTTGCAAAAAATTATGTGCTTTGGTAATCATGGGCAATGTTTGGAAAGCAATGATGTACACCAAAATCTCACTTTCTGTATTCTCTGGAGCGCGTCTATTTACGCATCTAAATGCGCATCTGATTCTCAGTGTAAACGCGCAAATAAACGTGCAAATACACGCGCAAATAGACGCGCTAATAAACGGGATGTTAGACGGGCCCGTAGTTTCTCAGGTCTAACGCGCAAATAAACGCGGTGATTCACGCGCAAATAGATGAGCGTTTAGCCGCACCTGTAGATGTGCCCGTAATTTCTCTACTAGAGCAACGCCTATAGACACGCCCGCTATTTTGCACGTCTACCAAGCGCGTCTATAGTTGCTTTGTGTTGTTGTGTTAGCATTCATACTTACAAACCCAAAATCTGTGAATTCTGCTTTATCCCTTCGAGGACCCACATTCATGCCTATTGAGTGCCTGTATGCAAGCATGGACTTATGTACATACAACACACCATTCAACATTTTTGAACTTGTATAATGCCTAATTGAATTCATGGGGCTATTGGGATTCTTGCATACATGTACGCATGCATGGACTTATATACATACAATACACTATTCAACATTTTTGGGCTTGTGTAATGTTTAATTTCAGAATTGGACTAAAGAAAAGAAAAAAATTGATGGGTGTTCTCTTTGAAGATGTTTTTCAAAATGAAATTGCTTTAAATAACCAAATACCTGCTACAATTAACCAAATACTTGCTATGAATAATGTTATTATTAAGCTATCTTTCAAAACAATAATTGCTGAGAATGCCTAATTCTTGCTCTAAATATTATATTTTGCATAATTATGGCAAGTACTTGATTTGTGAAGGAAAAAAAAACGTTTTAACAACAGAAGTGTCGACATCCCTACTGATATATCCATTGAAAAAAGGGCCGATCCATATAGGAATCGATTATCGGCAAAAAATGTGTAAATATTTAGCATCAATATGTCCTTCAAGAACTAATGAAAAGTGTGCAGAAAATTGCATTGGTATACCCATTGTACACCCACTTTTTAAAAAAATGGTGGTGGTAGAGTGGGATTTAGTACCCCATTCTACTCCATCTTAAGTAAACATCAATTAGAATAGTCTTTCTATAGTAACAACCTTGGAAGGGGCCTAAATATTCACTCTAAAATGTCTTGTAAAAATTCCCTCGAAGAGGCATGAACATATTATGCTCCAAGACAACATCAATATGAAAATTCCCTCAATGTGCATGAATATATCATGCTTCAAGGAATGACTACAAACATTCCCTTGAAGGGACATGAGCAAATATCTCATAATATTTACTAATGGTGTTAACAAACACTTTCAAATAGTTACTATTACAAGCCTCCACATTATACTCCATACTCACTGGAAAGCATTAGTATTGGCTATTTTTATTTGAGATTCAACCCTATTTGAGATTCAACCCAATCTTGTGCTGAAACCATCTCGTCATGGTCAATATAATTACAATTACAGAACAGGAATAATGAATTATTGATTTTTTTCTTGAATAGCACTTTCTCGGTTCTATATTGCTTGAGCTTCATGTGGTGAGAGTCACCCACGACGAGTGCTATGAGAAGTGACCTCACTTAGAAACGCTACTAACTCTCTCACGTATGCAATTAAGTTATTCATTTTGGTAGTACACCTACTTATTTTTTTCTTTTCCTCCTTCTCTAGGTGCTTCTTAGTAGCAAACTCCTCTTTTTCCACTTGGGTGAGTGGAGTGCATTATCTCTTTCTCCTCTCTCTATTTGCCTCATTCTCAGCGATCCAAAATTTATTACTGTTTATGGCAACCTCCACAAATGAGATGATTTCAAACAGATCCATGAAGTGCAAAGCTAAGGGGAGACAAAAAAAGGAACTGAGAGCGTGAGAGTAAGACAAAGGAAGCAAAAGAGTGAGAGTAAGGCTGAGGATAGGAGAACGATGAAAGAAGGAGTTGAGAGTGTGAGAGTAAGGCATGCGAGAGTAAGGCTAAGGATTGGAGAATGGTAATGAGAGACAAACTACAAGGCAAGATGGAAGAAGGAATGAGAGAGGAATGTAAGGATTCGCGGAAGAAGGAAGTGAGAGTGTGAGAGTAAGGCATGCGAGAGAGAGAGAGAGAGAGGAATTGATTAGTACGGGAAAAGTGAGTGAGGTGAAAGATTAGGAATAAAGTGTGAGAGAGAGGAATTGATTGTGAGAGAGAGGAATTGATTAGTATGGGAAAAGTGAGTGAGGTGAAAGATTGCAAATAAAGTGTGAGAGAGGAATTGATTAGTACAGGAAAAGTGGGCGAGGTGAAAGATTACAAATAAAGTGAGTTGAAGATTTCAAAAAAAAATTTAGAGAACTCTCTACTAGATAGTGTGAAGTGACATGTGAAGAATCATAATGTGTGATAATGCTAATGAGAAAGGTTGACATTTTGCTATGATGATGGTAGGAAAACGCTCCACTAGAAACTATGAAGTGACGGGTGACAAACCGTAACTAAAGACGAAAGATTTGATGTGATGTGATATTCTCTTCTTCCATTGCAAGATGTGATGTTTTAGATGCACATTGAGTCTCTACTTCTTGTGTAGGCAGAATGCATTGAGTCTTTACCTCAATTGGAGACTGCAATGCTTTTGTGGTAGACTCATTCTCTTCTTCCTTTGCAGGCTGCAACTCTGTTTGAGGCTGTGATGCTTTAGGAGACTAAATCATCTCTTGTTTTTATTTAGGTGACTGAGTGGACTCTACATTAGTCACATGTTGTTTTTCAATGGTAGCAATTAGGTCGTGAATAGTCTTAACCATAAAATCTTGTAGCTCAAATCTGTATATGTTTCTATTGAGACATGTGAGGCTCGTTCAAAAATTTCATTGAGGAACAACATGAAGGTGTAGGCAACTCTCTACCCACAACTAGATCCATCTTTCTGCTCCACTACCATACGTGTTTGGAAATTTGGTTGGTCTTGATGCTAATTGATTTTTCTAATAGCAGATACTAACTTGTTTGCAAACTTGTCCATCATGACATATGAAAAAAGTGAATGTGCGTATTAAATAGCAAGATGCATATCCATAATGATATATTAAAAGAACACTTATTTGAACACCAATCCGTGAAAGCCTCTAAATGAATCGACAAACCAACAAGATCCCATACTACCAGACTCCAATATGAATTACATGACCAATAAAGAACAATTATTAATTGACACAAGAGACTAAAGAACAAAATATTAATTGACACAATATTGCAAATGAAAGAGTAAAAGAAAGGTTGGGATGATACTTACTTCTCGTAATATGCCATAAAGACGCTCGTAGTAGCACGCTCGTAGCACGCCATCTAGATCTAAAGGTTTTAGCAATCTACAAACATCATCTATCATCTTCTTGCTATCGCTAAGTACAACTGAAAGGGGAGAATCAAGCATATACACACGATTCTATACTAATCTAGGAAAGTGAGATATAATCATACTGTAGCAATAAAAAAACAAATGTTAGCAGATTGAAACAAAATATTAAAGTATCAAGCCAAGATAAGTTCATATCAAACTTGAGGATGGCCATCATGACTTTTTCACTGAACCTCTTTCAAAGGGTCGAAGAGGATTACAACTTCCTCACTACCAAATGTCAAAACCTGAGGTCGCTGATGAATGATAACCTTGACATCAAAAGAGCTACCCATTTCCTCCAATACAATCACTAGTTACATTAGGGTAACTTATGTGTGTAGTAGCCAATGCACGCTCTAGATGCTCCACAATGTTATCAATAAATAAATAAGTGCAGTGGTTGTTGGGATATACTAAAAACAAGCATGGGATGAAATATGATGGCTAACGAAATGATAAACAGTCTAAAGGGCACTGTTTTAGTATAGCATTATGCAACAAATTTTAGTATAGTATGGCAGCAGTGTAGGGATAGCACGGTAGTAGTGCATGATAAGTTATCACTAGCATGGTGGTTGGTTTGCACGGGGACATCAATAGCCACCAGCACGGTGGTTTGCTTCTATTATTACAAGATGAATGGATTTGTATCCTCATCCACCACTCCAAGACACCCCAAGATGTGCTCATGTGTGTCTAAATCCAATTTGAAGATACTCTTGCTCTTATTTGGTTGTGGCACAGGTTGCATCTGGAACTTAATAGCTCTTACTAGATGAGTGTACACACATGTTTGTGGACTCTTATATAGCAGTTCATAATTGTGGCCTCTCTTGGATGTTTTATTGTCCCAAAAAGCTCCGACTACTACATCCCACTCCTCATAGGTTGTTCCCTAATTATCCTTAAATGTTTCCTCAACCATGCTTAGGTTTTGTGCACTGCAATAGAAAGTATGGGCCATCTTCTACATTCTCCCCAAAATTTACAACTGCAAAGTTATCCCCCTCTTCCAAATAGTCAGTGAGGTCATTGAAACTCTCCCCAAACTGTGGCGAGTTGTTTGTCTCTCCATCTAAATGTAGAGGGAAAACTTGAACTCGCTTGCATGTCTTCATAGTTGCAATGTTCTCACAATCGTCATGATCCCTATGATGCATGCACTGTAGAAATAAGAAAGTTTTCTTGTTTTAATCAGTTGGTTTTTTGAAAATCCCCATATGCTGTGCAGACCACGAACTGATTTAATTTTCTTACAATCGTGTCGGCTTCTCCTTTGCACTTCATCCACTTTCACTTCATGAAGCAATCTATGTACTATAGTATTCTTAAGGCTTTGTTTACTATATGTCTGTGGAGAGGTTGGTTGTAAGCCATGTTACAACATCATGGGAATCATTGACTTTTTCTTCAAGGGATTATAATTGGTGTTTAAATAGAGTGTGCTTAATAACAACACCACATCCATTATGTTCACCTTGCCATGGCTAGACCCAAAGAAATTCCACATCATGTCTAGACCAGTCAGGGATTTGAACCTTGACACGAAGTAGAATCCACGGGCTGATTTAAATTGAGAGGAAGCACCATCTAACCACACCCAATGTTGTTTTATATTTTTTGCATGGGGATTTTTCTTTTCCAGCCATTCCCAATGTAGTAGAAAAGCATGCTGCACAAATAAGGTATCATGTTCCCTACCATCTGAAATGTAGAAATGGTATGTGCGTTGCACTGCCCTGGACTTCTGTGAGTCAGCAAGCAGATTGATATTAGGCATGGAAGAATCATCCAAATGACTGTACGTGATATGCACAAGAATTGTTATATGATTGTTGCACCAGTGAGCACTTTGTATCTCATCTTGTTCTTGAAATGAATAATTTTATGCAAAATCTATGATAGATACAATAGTGACAGGGAAAATTGGCAAGGCACATCCTGAGTTGCTTATCTTGCCAATTGGTTGTCAAATTGTGAAGCACATATTTTGGGATGGATTGAACCACGTGACCTACAAGCTCCCTTGGCTGGGTGCTCTTATATGACATTAGCCATCTCTTTTTATCGGATCCTTCAACATTGACATTTTCAAATCTCCTCTATTTTAGAGCAACATGGTTGTCTTCTCTCATTTCATTTGGACAGACATTGAATGTCTTCTTCTTTAGCTTCAAACTACAATGCTTGCATGTGTCGCAAATGCATTCAATCCTGTGCCACTCACAGTCTCCCTTTGGACAAACCATTGGCTCCCATAGAGACCTTAGGCTACAAAACTTTCCCTCCCTTGCAATACACGATGAGGATCCACATGGCCTACAAACTGCGCATTCATCAAGGAGGCATGGGCATCGATCCCATGGAGCAATGCTCCAACACAACCAGATCTCAAGTCATTCATAGCTTGATGGGTCAAAGTCTATGTGTGTTTTGCAACAACATTCTTTTTGTCTTTGAGTTTCCTGACGTACCAGGGCTTACAATGCTCAAAGCTCCTTTGCCCAATTGAAATGTCCGGATTTTGATCCATAAAGTTGAGATAAAACTCCATCTGCTGACCCAACATGCGAGAACAATAGAACAATGAGCCCCCTTTTTGATACTACTAAAAGAAGACAAAACACAATCAAATTAAAGTATATAATGAAGCAAAACAAATTTCAACCGCCGTGATGGTTTAGCACAGTCACAATTTCAATCAACGGGCTGGTTTAGGACATGTTTAGGATAGTCACAATTTCAACCATCGGCATGGTTTGGGACACTGTCACAATTTCAACCATCGGGATGGTTTAGCCTGACAGTCTTAACTTCACATATTAGACAATGACAAGTATATTGCTTTTCATTTTTGAATTTCATTATTAGAGGATAACAATATATTGCTTTTTATTTTTGAATTTCACAATTTCATAGTGGTATATGACCCGAATAGCAAGAAATTGAATTTAACAAATTTAAGTACTAAGAAACACAATAATTTCAACCATCGAGCTGGTCAATAACTAATGTTTGTTTAACCATGTTGGTTCACGACAATCACATATTTGGTGATTGAGCTGAAGCAGCCATGGTTGCATGATGTGTCAACCACTGAGCTGGTTTAGTAAAATAACGATATATTGTTCTTAATTTTTGCTCAACCATGCCACTGGGCTAGACAACAACGAATGTCTATTCAACCATGCTGGTTCAGGACAATCATATAACTAGCAATTGAGTTGAACCAACCTACGGTTACATGATGCCTAACCACCAGCCTGGTTTAGGACAATCACATTTAGTCCAAGCCTGGTTTAAGAAATGAAATAAGTAAACTATCCCAAAGCTCAATCACAAACAACCACCGGGCTCATTTAGGCACCACTGACCTGCATTGTATCTAGCATGTGTATGATGTGCTCCTCAAACACCTTGCATCCCATCTGCTTCTTATAGATGCCCTTTCTATTTGGAGAAACTCTTGTATTTTCATGCCAAAACGTCATCACTGTTGCAATGACTTCCGCAATTAGGCTATCTCTCCTTTTCTTGCATTCTGTTCAAGCCCACAGGCTTCTCGGATCCGGACGATCGTGCATTGCTAATGCTCTACGTTCAACTGCTGGAGCCACGTTGGTCCTTCTGATTGACAACATCTTTGACATTGTGTGCCCAAGCCGTTTCTCCTTTGTTTCAAGGGACATCGACATAGCTAATGTCGCCCTCTTTGCAACTAGTTGATCTAAGTTGTGCACCCCTTTCACTTTCTATAGGCCATTTCTCAAGTTAGAGAGCATCGCCTCTTGAGCGTGCTCCTGAGGTCTTGGTAGGGTTGTTACTCTATGAACTTTAGGGTGTAGGCTAAAGCTTGTGAAGACTCGAGACTAGTAATCACCTGAATGGCCTGATATTGGTGCCTCGAATGCTCCCACCAATCATGACACCATAGCTCATGTTCTTCGCTCCGATGGCAATGATCGAATGTGTGCATCTGCAACCGCTTCTTGTTGCTGCTCTGCAAGGAGTCTTCTTTCTTCTCATTGTTTCTCCCTTTGTAGATGTTGCAAAGTGTCTTCTGTTGCCAATTTGATACCATGCCAGTGCTTTCCTTGACCCGCACTCTATTCCTTGTGCCTTGACCTGGCTTTTCATCTTTCCTGTCTCGTAGCCTCTGTCTACTTCTCTTGCAAGCCATGGTGAGTTGAATGTTGCCATTGACGCCATGGCCATGATCAGTCCAGAATAGACCTAGAGAACCTAGCTAGTGAGGCAAGCAAAGAATAGAAAACTTACGCGAAAGAAGATAATGGCAAACCAAAGTCTGCGTAAAGTCACATCGAGATGCATGTGTTGTAGGGCGTTTGGAGGGCAGGCAGGTTGTAAGTACTTAATCTTCCAAGATTTGATGGGCAGGAGGTGTGAAAATTCAAAATTTATAGGAGTAGCAAAATTTCAATCATCGGTTTTCCCCTCTCCAGTGATACACGTCAACAAAATTGGATATCCCAAACAAGTGTAATGTGGCCTAAAATGCTTCAAAACAAAAATAGGCCAAAGGGCACACTATCAGGCTTGATGCTATGTATTATTAAATGCAATAACCTTTGGCATGCTTATGACCCATATAGCAAGCAAGTGCATGGAAAAAGAAACAATTCAAAATTGTAAATACTGTTGGATTTATGAAAATATCTTTTCACATGCAAAAATTACACTTTTTCAACTTCTTCCATTTTAGGGTGAGTCTAGATACCAATACCAACAACTATCAATGTTTTAAGACCACCATGCACTAGTCCCATAGTTTGGATTCCAAAATTTCAATCCGTTTTGGTTTTCAACAAATAAAAAAAAAGGTCTGGAGCGTGCCCTCAAATGGGTATGCATCACTTTAGCACAACAATGGAGGCCCATTAATCCATGCCTCATGTTCTCATTTTGGTGTGTCCTTGGGTTGAGGAGAATCTCACATAGTGTACTTTTAAATGATTACTTGGTTGCATGTATGTATAGAACAAACTTTTGATGTTTTTGAATAAATTGCTATATTCTATAGTCTTCAGGATGCATGCTTCACATGCAACATAGCACTTGTAATGCTTTAACGATCATTCCAAATCCTTATTTTCTCTCATGTTCAAGTTTGGAATGTGTACTACAACTTGAAGACAAAGTTTTTCGAATTCCATTGAGCAATGCATAAGTTATGGGTCATGCAAGATACGTATATACAGAAAGGTCCCTAAACCTCACCAAAAATGGCTACACCCAAGCAAACAATAGCATAAAGTCAAGAAAAAATTTATGCCAAACCTGAGGTTGGCTATTATGACTTTGTCATTAACCTCTTTGTTGTGGTTTAATAGGATTAAAATCTCCTCTTCATCAAACAAAAAAGTAAGAGGTTGTTAATGAACTTTAGACCTAACATGAATGACTTTCCCATTTGCTGCAAGGTATGATTATTTTCTAGACTCATTTGATGGAGAGCGAGAGAAGCTTTATTTTCTTGCTATGAGCTTCCTATTTTCTCTATTGTAGCTATGTCCTCCCCATCCTCCTTCTCCTCCTCCTATAAATAGATACAAAAGTTATGAGATTTAAAATTTGTATTAATTATAATTTAAAAAAGACTGTTAAACAAATGAACAAAATTAAGAATAAGGCTTCATACTTTAAGATATCTTCATGGTCATTTATGTTGCATAAATGTGTTAATAGGGATGGATTTTCCAATGGTAGGCTATAACAAAGGACCACCAAACATTATTTTGGGTGTTCCATTAGACAAAAACACCAATAGTAATCAAAAAACAAGTTCAAGGAGGGAAACTTCAAAACATTGAAGTGCATTTTCAACTTAAGCAAAGGAGGTAATTCTCAATCTCCATGACTTTACTACAAGGAGCTAGCCCATGTCATGGATCCTAAATAGTGGAGGAGAGCTCTTAACAGGGATAAGATTGATCTAGAATTCAAAGAAGTCTTGTACATCCCTTTGTGCAACACATATGTGCACTCATGAAAGACACCATTGACTCACTGTGAGGATCTCACAAAACTCCCCATATGCTCACATGTGGCACATGAAATATGATGCTCATGTCAAATTGGACTTATTGTGCTACACAAGGAACTCTGTCATTACATTAGTGACTGAATTATTGAAGTGCATCCCTTGGTCAAACACCATCCCT
This sequence comes from Dipteris shenzhenensis, assembly GCF_047967505.1. Lineage (NCBI taxonomy): Eukaryota > Viridiplantae > Streptophyta > Polypodiopsida > Gleicheniales > Dipteridaceae > Dipteris > Dipteris shenzhenensis. The sequence continues at coordinate 3,252,521 of NC_141611.1, read as the reverse complement.
ATGGGACACCAGCCCATGGATTCTACTTTGTCTCAAGGTTCAAATCCCTAATCGGTCTAGACATGATGTGGAATTTCTTTGGGTGAACATGATGGATGTGGTGCTATTATTAAGCAAGCTCTATATAAACACCAATTAACAGCCCTTAAGAAAAACTCAATGATGCCCATGATGCTGTAACATGGGTTACAGCCAACCTCTCCACAAGTGCACATTCAACATTTAGTAAACAAAGCCTTAAGAATAGTGAAGTATGCAGAGTGTTCCATGAAGTAAAACTGGATGAAGTGCAAAGGAGAAGTCAACACGATTGTGATAAAATTAATGGATTTTGTGGTCTGCAAAGCATATGGGGCTTTTCAAACAATCAATTGATTAAAACAAGAAAACTTTCTTGTTTCTGTAGTGCATGCATCATAGGGGATCATGATGATTGTGAGAACATTGCAACTGTGAAGACATGGGAGTGAGTTCAAGTTTTCCCTCTATGTTCAAATGGAGTGACAAAAAATGGAGAGACAAACAACAACTTGCCACAGTTTGGGGAGAGTTTCGATGACCTCACTAACTGTCAAGTAGAGGGAGATAACTTTGCAATTGTCGCTGCCTTCGGGGAGAACGAGGAAGATGACCCCTACTTTCTATTGTTGCAGTGCACAAAACCTAAGCACAAGGTTGAGGAAGCATTTAAGGATAATTGGGAAAAAACCTATGAGAAGTGGGATGGTGCAAAAAATATCCAAGAGAGGCCGCAATTACGAATTGCTACATAAGAGTCCATAAACATTTGTGTACTCTCATCTAGTAAGAACTATTAAGTTCCAGATGCAACTTGTGCCACAACAAAAGAATGGAAAGAGTGTCATCAATTTGGATTTAGACACGCATGAGCACATATTGGGGTGTCTTGGACCGGCGGTGGATGAGGACGACTAAGATAGTACTAAGAAAATGCAGTCTCATTACAAGGAAACAATATCCCACTTATCCTGAAAAATGGAAAATGTATTTGAGACTATGCCCATATCATTTATTTGTGGTGGGTGGCACTTTATTGTGAATAAAAGAGAGCCCCAAGCCTTCACTAGCTACAATTAGATTGTCTTACAAGCAACTTACCTATGTACAAGTAGGCACCATAGGTGATATCAATCAACTTTGGGCTCACAACAGCTTCATTTGATTCCCTTAGCATCTCTTGAAGCTGCTTAAATTGCTCAAAAACATCAACATGGGCCGTTTCCAAGACTTCCACTCTAGTTTGGAAAACTCTCACGACGACGGGATCCTTTTCAATACTTCAAAAACCACTGCAAGCTCGTGCACAACCTTATCATAACCTTGTTGCAGAGTCTTGTAGCTTACTCTTTGAACTTCCCATAGTGTTTTGAAAAAACAACCCCCACTATGGCTGCTGCAACTTACTCCATCGTGGCTGCTCTCAGCATCCTTCCTAGCTTGGAAAGCTGCCTCATTGTCTTCTCCACATTGGCTGCTCTTTGTCCCATCCCTCCCGGCCTTGAAGCTCTCTCACAGATCCTACATCATCGCTCTAGTTTTTGCATTCTCCCTTTTTAGTTCCTCCATCATCTGGTCTTTTTCAATGTTCAATGCATTTTGCATGTTGCAGAGCCATTTGTAAAGACCCTCATTTTCAGCTCTCTAATCTTCAAGCTCCTTTTGCATCATTACTAACTCCTTGTCCGCGATGTCCCCATCACTTCTAACTTCTTCAAGCCTATCTCGGAGCTCCTTGATGCACTTCTCTGCTTCTTCTCTTCTATGTCTTTCCATGTCGACCATTTTTAAGGTACTAGAGTGCATGCTAATGAGTAATTGGAGGTGATTAGGCTTCATGATTTACTTTTGTGGTAACTACTACCTGGTGGTGGTGGCTCTCATGAACCACGTCTGTGGTGGCTAAGATGCCATCGGGCTGGTAGTTAATTACCAGCCACCGTAGAGGCCCACAATTACTCACTTGCTAGTTACCACCACTTGGCTTGCATGCATGATTACTATGACTGTAATAAATTACCAGTCACCGAGCTTGCATGCTTAGTAGAGTACTAGAGCGAATGGTAATGAGTGATTAGAGGTGATTAGGCTTCATGATTTACTTTTGTGGTAATTACTGCCCAATGGTGGTGGCTAAGATGCCACCAAGCTGGTAGTTAATTACCAGCCACCACAGTGGCCTGCGATTACTCAACTGTGCCGCTAGTTACCACCATCGGGCTTGCATGCATGATTACTATGACTGTAGTAAATTAACAATCATCACCGAGCGTGCATGCTTAATAGAGTAGTAGAGTGCATGGTAATGAGTGATTAGATGTGATTAGGCTTCGTGATTTACTTTTGTGGTAATTATTACCCGGTGGTGGTGGCTCTCATCAACCACGTCTGTCGTGGCTAAGATTCCACCAGGATGGTAGTTAATTACCAACCACCGTAGTGGCTTGCTCACCTGCCAATTACCACCATCGGGCATCTGCTTCATGATTACCAGCCCATCTAGGGTGGCACTTAAGATTCCATCGTAGTGGCCTGCAATTAATATGGATGGAACCCCAAGCCTCTAGGCCTCTAGCCACCATGGTGGCTCAAACTTTATAATATATAAGATCCGTGGCATTTGACATTTTACTACGTTGCTCTCATCCACCCCTGCTCTACTACTTTGCTCCAAATGCTCTACTACTTTGCTCCGCATGCTCTACTACTTTGCTCCACGCTCCCTCCTCCAACTCTCATCACTCATCTGCTCCCCTGATCATCTGCTCCACTACTCAACCACTCATCTTCACCATGCCTACTACCACCCCTCGATGCAACATGATCCCAATGTTATCTGCCTTCTCGTATAAGGTGATTGTGTTGCACTCACCTAGAGTAGAAATATTGGCTCTAGTGGACACCCTTCATTCCCACGATCGATTCCCCCCATATCTGCATGTCACCATCTTAGATTACATGCTCACCTCTGGCCTCTTTATGGCTATGCTGTATGGGTTCCCCTTAGACATCGACGAAGGCCTGAAGATTTTCATAGCAGAGTACTCTCGACTTGTTTAGGGGACCGTAATCTGAGTCTTGGCAATGTGCATGGTCTTCGGCCCCTCTTCGGCCTCTCCATCATCTCCTCATTAGCTCCCTAAAAAATTTAAATGCAACAACTTGGGCTGGCGGCAATACTAAGTTGTACAAATTTCCTCTTGCTCAACAAGGCTCATAACCACTCAGCAATGGCTAAATATAATATTTTGGCCTCTAAGGCCCTCAGCAATCTTTTGGCTCGCTGGATGTAATGTTTTGGTCTCTAAGGCTCTTAGCAATTGCTAAGTTTTTATTATGTTTATGTAATCTCGTTTTGATCAATTTGAGGCTCTCAATATGCACTGTTGTAAACTTTTATATTTGAATAATTATGGTCACTAGACATAATCTTTTGGCCTTTAAGGCTCTCAATAGCAATTGCTGAGTTTTTATAAATGTAAGATCCTTTGTTCAATTTTTCCACAAATCTTCCGTAGTCTGCTCATTTACTACTGTCAAATAAACTGACTCTACAAGATGAAGTCTAATAGTAGATTTTGCTAATGCATCCAACTCATTCCAATCATCCTCAAACATATTTGCAGGCTTAGCTTCAATCCCTGCCAAGGGTTTAATCTGCTTCTTTTAAATAAGCACATCCCTTATTTGTTCTTTCCACAAAGAAAAGTTTGTCCCATCAAACTTTTCAATGCTAAAAAACTCCTTTTCAGACATGGAAGAGGATGCCATGATGCAAATGAAGCAAAAACCCCAAATGCTAGTGCCTACAAGAGAGAATCACACCAAATACCAAGTGCACCCAAATGTGTATGCCATAATAGAGTGAAATATCACCAAAACTCATGTCTCAAAGCATCTGACTCATGTGCATATACTATGCATCCATATGAGCAAATCTGGCCCAAAAGAAAATGCCAACTGCAATGGCAATCCAAAATGCCAATAAGTGCCAAATGACTCAAGCATAAACACCGTCCACTGGTATATGCATTAATAATATCTCATCCAAGAGAGCATAACACTATTAGTGCATCACCTGCAATGTGTCAAAGCTGCACTCATTGATCTATTCATCTCACATACTTCATGGTGTGTAGTTGCAAGTGTGTAGTTGCAAGCTTTTCTCCCAATTGAAAAGGCAAGAATGCTCCCTATCTTCCATTATGAGAACATCATTATAGACTATGTGCACTACACTCCATATGTGCACTACATCATTGAAAAGGCAAGAACGCTGCCTATCTTCCATTATGAGAACATCATTATAGACTATGTCCACTACACTCCAATTTGCTTATGCCTCATCTATATAGACTATGCCTCATCTATATAAATCCAAAGAAATCGATTGTATCATGCCTAGCTTGAGTCATGACTTTGTTCAGCATCATCTGCCCAAATGGCAAGGGATGTAACCCCACTGGTGTGAGTGCTTTAACACCTTATGTTGAAATGATTCCAAGTTTATGATGTTAGTTTGCATATTTAACTAAAACTGTTCCATTTGTTTGAATTTAGTAGGAGCCTTATTTTCATGTTAAATTTCATCGTAAATGTTCAAAACTGACCATGGATAGTTTGGGGTGCACTAGATGTAGTCTCATGTGGGCCAATTTCCTTGGGGTGGAAGTTAGAGGGTAGCTACAACATTGGAACAAGTGGGATTACTGCATTGCAATAGTATTTGTAGCAATTGCCTACAATTGTGGGGATTGCCTCCCATTTGAGGCTGATGATGGTTAGTTTGTTAGAACATGCGCTCTAGATAATTTTGGGCAAGTGATGTATGTTATGCTTGATGAGGGCCTCTTTTAGAGAACCATGTTTGTAAGGACGTGGTGAGGTGTACTGGTGCATTTATCCTTTAGAATTGGCAATGCACAAACTCTTGAATAATAATGTGGTAATCAAACGGAGATTTCTTTGGAAATAATGAGCCTTTTTGTATAGGTGTTCATGCTTGCGATGACATGATTCTTTTTTCCTATTGGGAGATCTCATTAATCAATGTTGTTAGAGTTTACATAGTCCATGTCAATGAGCTCATGGGCTTGGGTGCATTTCTCCTATGCCCAAGTCCACGGGCATCAATGCCTCAAATGCCTTGTGAACTATATTGAGTCTAGTCTATGAGCTAGGTCTCATCATCTAGGGTTTTGTCTAAATAAATGGCATTTGTCATTGCATTTGGTGGCCCGGTAGCGAGTGTCTAAGAAAACCCTTAGTAGTTTTTCCACTACTTATGATCTCCTTTATTTGGCACATTCAAAGCTTGAGGTACTAGTTCTTTTGTTATCTGCACTTTGGTGGCTGTATTGCTAACAAGGGTACCTCCCCTATGTGCTTTTCTCTATTCAAGTGGAGATGAAGTGGGAACAAGCTTCTTTGCTCACTGTACAAGGTAGAATTTTAACTAAACCATAAGTCCTAGCTTGTTGACTCTATTTACCATATTTGTAGAGTGAAACTATGGTTAGTAGGCCTCCTTGCTATGTGTCACAAACAGATAGTTCTTATAGTGGGACGTTTCTATGGTGGCCCATAGTTTTACAGCATCTAGGGCTAGACTAAGTGGGTTTCCTTCATGAGTTCTATGTAAACAATTTCTTCCTCCCCACTACTGACATCTGGTTTCTTTTGGGTGGTAGCTCCCTCCTCTGATCTTTGGTTTGTCATCATTTTATTTTGAGTTATGAGTTTAGCAGGTGGGAGTAAAAGCTCTCACAGGTAGGAGTTGTTTGATGAAAACTTCCAAGAAATTTATGATAAAATTGTGAGAGTTTCTACTAAGAAACTTGCAAATGTTTAGAAATTCTAAGAGTTGAGAAGCTTGCAAGAGTTTCTTTTAGGCAACTCACAAGAGTTTTCTTCTGAAACTTTGCAAGAGTTGTAGAGCTCTAAAAGAGTTTTTTCTCGATAGCTTGATTATGCCACGAATGATTTAAACATTTATGCCAACTTCATTGATGTTCATCCCAAATAGTGTTTTGTTAGCTTGATTGGAAATGCAACGTGAGATGAATTAAACTTGGAATAGCCTCTTCACAAAGCAGGATCAGGATATGAATGGGAGAGTGCTATGGAGGAATAGAGTGTTTGTGTTGTGGATGAATGGGTGATGACAACAAGGTGGATTTTTTAGCATCTTTTGGAAAAGAAGGGAGTAGCAATGGAAGATATGTTCTCAAACTTCATGTATGCAACATACCCCTATGCGCTTCAACCACAACATGTAATCTTTTGTGTGAGTTCTATAGAATGTTTATTAGGAACAAATTTGTGGGAGTGTTTTCTAGGTTGTGTAGTGCTAAAATGCAAGGATAGTAGTTTCTATCCCATACTTATTAGCATAGCTACTCAAGTGATATATGCACAATTGGTGCCACGACATATATTACATTATTAATGAAAGCAAGTGGGAACTTAAAGGGCAACATTTACTATATTTGAACAAATTAAAGATCCCCACCATGCCTTCTTCAAACAATTGTTGAAGCATTTGAAAACAAAGTTCAAAGTTTGAATAGACATCTACGACATCCCAGGTCAAAGTCTCATCTCACTCTATTGTTGTATGCTTTTGCTCAAATCCACTCCAAGAATAGTCACATTCTACATTCTTACCCAAGTGAAGTCACATCTCACCTTGCCATAAGCTTTGTTCAAATTTAGTCTAAGTATGATCACATATTCCTAAAAATTCGATCCAATGCATGATGAAAATGAGACTATTCTCAAATGTATCCCTCTCATTTGAGAATAGAGGTCACTCCATATCTACGAGTCTTGTCATAAAATCCTTTACCCTTGGAGCCATTGCCTTTGCTCTAATTTTACAAGATAGATTTAGTATCATCAAGGGACACCAAGCCCTTTTTTAGTTGCTCTAACGTATTTGGCATCATTTTCATTAGGCTTGGGTTAATATCTTGATAAAGGTCTCCCAACTAACAATCTAAGTTAAGAATTCAAGCTAAATATTATATAAACAAGTCCCAAAACTCAAGATCGAATTCCCATACATAACCCATAGGACTTGAGGACATTTCCAATCCCATAAGATGACGGCCTTTAACTCAAATCCATTGTGCCAAAAGATTGGCCATCCCCTATGGGACTCATGAATTTGCCTCCTTGGTAGATAGAGTGTTTAGCTTCCATTATTCGTCTATTTATGATGTGCGTCAAGCAATATTTCCCAATTGTCTTCCCAAGTGTCCAACCAATGTGTTTACAATGCTGCCTAACCAATCATACCTCTTCATCCATGAATCTTTTAATGTTGTCAACCATGAGTGTATTTGTCTTAGCTTGGGAGAAAAGCTGTGAATAGCAAGTTGCCACACATACATTACCATACAAAGGCAAATAGCTTGTACCCTAGCACAGGGATAATTTGGACTTGTGTAACTCAATACTAGCCAATCTTGACTTGAGTGGCCCAAGGTTTACTTGACTCATCCTTTCATAGCTCCTATTCTTTTTTATGAATATTGATTAAAACTCCATCCTCTGGCTACACCTTTATATATTGAGAAGCTCCACCATTCCTCTCCTCATTGTTGCCATTCTCTTACAAAATTTCTTCAAGAAATGGACTCCACTATTTGTGTTATCCTCAATCTCCTATCTTCCACACCCAAAGTTTCATGTATTGACACCTTTTCAACATTTGCACCATGCTTTGTTAGCTATACATATGAAGTGTTAGGCCCTCTCTTGGCAATAATTCTTTAACAATTTTCCATAGCAAAGGAAATTCCCATTTGACAGGGAATCGATCTAAAATGAAGGACTAAGAGATTGTCTTTCCCCTCGGGGACCTCTCATCCCTTTCTTTACTTATCTGTTCCTTAAGCAATTGAAACATTATTGATTTGTAAACAAAGGCAAGGAACAAAAGGTTCACCTTAGTTGTTGCAAATAAATATTTAAAAGGTATAAGACTAAGAGAAAAGGTGCTAAAGGAGAATGTTGAGGTAGCTAATTGGCATATTATTCTCTTGGTCGCCACAAACTAGAACTATAATTGATTGTATGAAGATTAGAGGATGCTATTTCTAAGGGCCATGCAAACATTTTGGCCCTTGTATAATGTTGTCTTAGGAGTACGCATTTATGCAAATGTGTGCATCCACCAATTTATATGTCATTTGCTCAGCTACCCTAAATTATAAGTTTGATATTAGCCATAGGAGGAGCATACTAGTAGTTAGTCTATTTGAAGCCATATGAATGGAACTTTTCATGCTATAGCAACTTGGTTCAAACTTTCATTTCGCCTTTAGTAGTTCTTAAACTTTCATGTATCATTGACTTTTGGTCATTACCCTTGATGTCGAATTTCAAATGGTAATGGTGAAATTACAATATAAAGCAAATGCTAATGGTGAAGTGGCAATAAAAAGCAAGCAAAATTTTGTTTGTTTATTGTTGTCAACTAGCCTTTTTTATGATCATAGGTTTTATTATGTGCTATGAAATGTAGGTAATATAAGAGGTTTACTGATTGTCATTAAGAGACCTAGCCTTTTGTTTATTGTTGTCAACTGGCCTTTTCTATCAGCACAAGTTTTATCATGTGCTATAAAATGTATGTAATATAAGAGGTTGAATGATTGTCATTGAGAGAAAATACCACACCCCTTTTATCATGAAGATCATGCTATGTGCATAAGTTTTGTAGGTACTACATGGAGGTTTAATGATTGTCATTATGGGACAATAAACCTAGGGCCAACCCCTTTTATCATAAACATGAAGCACACACCTAGTTTTTTCATGTTGGATGCTTGATGGAATTTTTGCACATTTCTCATTGTATTTAGACAAGCACGAGTTCTAAGGAAATCACATGACTTACCATTTAGGCTATTGATAGATGAAAGCCTTCCAATCTAGGAGTACTATTTAGGGGTTACTCCTGGTGGTCTTCCTTGCACATGGTCTTGGGGGGTTAGCAATTTGCAAGTAGATTCCTTACAAGTTTCAAAAAGTATTACCTCATGCATGTAAATCACATTTGACAAACAAGAAGCATCCAAAGTGTGGTATGTTGGTCCACTCAATTGTTATATGTCACACTTATGGTTATATTTTTGCAATGATGCAAGTGCTCATCGTCTCAAATGCACTTATTTTTTTCACTACCTTTCTTTTCTTTTAGGCTTGTGCATAGCATAGGCACTAGTAGTGCTTCTACTAGGGCTCATCCATGAATCACTTGCGATCATGCATTCACATTGGTATTTAGATATGCACAAGTGCTAAGGAAGCACATGACTTGCCATTTAGTGTTTGTTAGATGAGAATTGTTCAATCAAGGAGGGCTATTGATGGTGGTTGTCCTTGCATGGTGTCTTAGGGCTTGGCAATTTGCAAGTACATTCATTGCAAGTTTAAGAAAGCATTACCTCTTGAATGTCAATTGTGTCTGGCAAACAAGAAGCAACCAAAGTGGGGTTTATTGGTCTACCCCTCGTTATATGTCACTATGTTTTTGTAGTCATGCATGTGCTCATCAAAATCTTTTCTTTTAGGTTTGTGCATAGCATAGGCATTAGTAGTGCTTCTACTAGGACTCGTCCATGTATCACTCAAGTTTATGCTTTGAGGTCATGTGTATGATTGTTATAGAGGTGTAAGGTGTTGAAAGTTTCTCCTTGTTTATATATGTGGCGAGTTTTGTTCCATGATAGAGCTATTATATAGGAAGAAGACATTCAATGAAAAGCCTTCCTCCCCTTACCATGACATGTATAGTAATTAGAAAAATGCATGTCGAGAATTAGGGCAGCATTAGCAACTATCTAAGAAAATGACGAAGTCCTTGCCATTACATGATAGACATTTTGAAACTCAATGAAGTGTAGCTCCAAGCACTAACGTACCAAGTATAATGAAGCAAGCGGTCCAGTTTCTATAGATGGTGTCCATGTGATGGAGGTAATTTACATTCAAAGGTTTATTGGTATACAAGGTTTGTAATAGACTTGTTTGGGCAAGCCTTTGTAGAATTCCTTGCTGAACGAATTATCATCATTGTAATAGACTTGTGTGGGCAACCTTAGCAAAAGATTTCCCTATTTGAGAGGTCTATTAAAAAGATCGAATATGCAATTATTAAGTTGGCTAAAGACAAAACTCTATCACAATAGAGTTGGTTGTTAGTTTTAGTTTGACAATAGTTATTCGGATGCCATAAAGCTTGACTTGATGTGATGAAGATTAGAGTACTTCATTGTAAGATATATGTGAAATTTATGGCATGCACATCAACTTTGTTGTTTGAGTTAATGAGGTAGGAGCAATATGGATTTATGCATATAATGTATAGCATCTCTTACTTCGTCAAGGAAGAGTTGCCGTGTGGCATTCATAGAGGAGTTCATGCTCTAGCAAAGGAGGGCTCCACGTGTTGTTGGGTAGGAGTGGAGAGGGGGCTAGGAGATGTGCCATGTGGCAAAAAGGCTAATCTTGATGAAAAAGCACTCCACATCTCGCTGTGAAGTCACAAGTGGCCAAACGGGTAGACTGAGTACAAGCTAAAAGTAGGCAGTGGTAGCAGAGACTTTAGAGAAGCCAGTTGGAATAGTCAGTAGCAACGAGAATTGGAATATTCTGTAGTAGACTAGCTAAGAGAGACTGTGTGGGTCAACAAAGACTAGTGAGAGACTACATGTGCCATGGCCAAAAATGGCTCCCTTGCTCAGGTTGCACCTCACCATTATGGTACCATAGCCAAGGCCTCTTCCTTTCCCTCTATCTCCCCTTCCTCTTGCCCCATTGAGGCATTGACTACTCCTTTAACTAGTTCACCTCAATCGCTTGCAAACAACAATCCGACCTCTCTCCCCCCTCTAACGATTGCTACACCTCCGTCTTCAACACCTTCAACATTGGCCTTGCCATCTACCTTCGCTCATTCAGCTCCTTCAAGCTCCCTGACAATTTCATTGTCTAGGCTTGCTTTGCCTCCTTCCGTGTTTCCTCCTCTCCAATGCCATTGCTAATGACTCCTTTCAGTAGTGCAACCTGTTTCTTCAATTATCTCTTCATCACCGCCTTTTTAATGGTATCTAGACAACTAGGGTGATTGGAAGCAAAAAGTGGGCATCAACAATATGGGCAGGTCTTGCGTTGGTGACTTTTTGAACCTTGCTAATTGCCAGGTCTGCATCACGGATGCCACAGCTCGATTGCGAAAACGAGTAGGCCTTTACAAGATAACTCTAGCTACCTCTATTTTAAAGTGCTTTATGCAAGATGTATTGTAAACTCTTTGGATCCAACCAATCTTGCGACAAAGGCAACTTGCCTTCTAGTGGTAAAGGCATCTTGGACTCTGGGAGTGGGCAACACCATTAGTTTGCCGTCTACATTACTATAGGAGTTGGAGTCGCGATCATCCGGGAAGCATTGGTGCGATTTTATCCTAAGCAGACCATGGCCGCCACACTATTGCAGACTTTATTCGTCACATGCTCTTGCAATCTTCTCCTCTATGGTTGCTTGGTGCGAAGGCTATCTCCTTTTGAAGATAAGTGGCCTCAGTGTGGATTGTGAGGAATCGTAGTGGAGGGTATCCATTTGTCTTTATTGCTCAACCTCTCGACTCTCATGCGGTGCATCTCTGTGAGGAGTTGTTGTAGGAGATCTAAGGATGAAAAGGGCTACCGTAGTGGGTTTGCATATAGCATCAAGGTGGAGGGCAAAGGATGAGAGGTGAAGAGAACCCAATCAAGGAACTCTGATACAACATGTGTAAGACTAAAAGTAGGAGACCAAAAGGGTGGATAATAATGTGACCGAATCCAGAGACGCTGATCGAGGCCCCAGAAAGAGTTCTCTTTTCTTTTAACAGCCCGCCCACCCTGAAATTGGATCACTCGGAGATAGAGTCCAGTGGCGGCGGCTGGTAAAGCACCACATGTCTTGCGATGTCCGATGCGCCCCCGATGGCATGTGAAAATCTGGAGGAGCGATTGTCAATCACGCTCGGTTGTACTCATAAGCATAACACCACTCCATCAACATTTAACACATAATCCACAAGGCGTATGCCGAGAGAGAGAGAGAGAGAGAGAGAGAGAGAGAGAGAGAGAGAGAGAGAGAGAGAGAGAGAGAAGGGGGGGGGGGATTTTTGTGCAAAAGCTTTGCCATTGCTCATCTAGTTGAAATCATGAGTAAACTGAGCATAGAGCCAAGCCAAGCAGTGCGGCAAGGGTCTTGAAATATTATTAAAATTAAAGACATTTTAAGATCCCACCTTGAGACCAAGCGGAGCGGGTCTCTAAGAGCAGCTCCTTGTATCAACGAGTGGCATGAGACCAGCACCACTGGCACTGGAAATTTGTATCCCCATGCGTCCAAAATGCTATGCTCATCACTTTCCTTGGCATTTGAGGATTTTGCCAATTCTAGGTTGCCCGAGCTTTCCCCATTTGTGCACAAACTTTGAGCTTCTTTCTTGGCTGGAACAACCTTCAAGTGCCTTGTCAGGTCGTCATGACTCACCGGATGGAAGCACACAAGCTCTCATAGGGACCTCCCTTTTGCAATGGTCCCACTCCTAGAGATCGAGCATTTGCAAGAGCGTAGAGAGAATTTGAAAGATGGTCCACGTGGCAGTGACCATAGGCACAGTAGCCTATATAACCATAGCCATACCTTGGAACCCTGAACCTCGCAATGGAGGGAGAAGTAGAGGATACCGAGGAGCTGCTGCTTCTTCGCGAGCAGCGTCGCCTCCTCAAAGATCAGCTTGCCAGCCAGCGTAATTCGCGTCTAGACCTTACCAAGAGTCTGCAACAGCTCGTTCCCCACCTTGTTTCCTCCCTCGAGCTCTCCTTCAAGGTTGTCTCCTCCTTCGGCGGGAAGGAAAACCATGGCGAACGCGTCCTGGGGAGATCTGGTATGGCCAGTGCCGATTTTTCCAAAACAGAGTCCCTGCGAGCGGAAGGTGAAGTCGGAGTGCTTGGAGCTAGGGCCCTCACATCAGGTCTGTCTGGCGTCGCTGCCAGAAATAATGGGACGGAGAAGGGTGGTTCTTTCCCAAATAAGGCAAACGGGGAGGTGTCACACCGGACTGGAATTGGGAGATCGGAGGAGAAATGGGACATTGACAGGGAAGCGGGTGGGGAGAGTGACTGGGTGAAAGGATCTCAGCTGGGCGCCCTTGCTATTATGAAGAAATTGGTCGCAAACTGTTTGTTATCGCCTTCAACCTCAGTGCCTATTGATTCTGCTGGGCTTCACCGTCGGCTGCCTAAGGACTTAAGTGTGATTGAAAAAAATGCTATCACGGAGATTGGAGGAGAACGAGGGGGGATTGGCGCAATTGAGGCTGCACTTCGGGCTTTTGCAGATGAAAATGCTGGAGTCGAACTCGAAGACTTCATTGTGAGTGGGAAGACCAGGTTGATGGTGTTAGGTCTCGATAGGAATAGGCTAGCTAAGGAGCTTCCAACACCTCCCGTTCAGCAGAAAGATGAACTGCCTACTCCTGGTACAATTCACCCTACCGTGGCTGTAGGTATGGAGATGAGCGGAGCGTCCTTTGCGATGAGTCCAGCGCCTGCCAGACCAGACCTTTGGGGACCTGGTGGAGATCCGCATTTGCATGGGCCTCCTTTACCAGGTCCAGGGCCACCTATGTATCCAGGGGGAGGTCACCCTCAAATGATGGGGCCAAGAGGAGGGTCCAGGATGATGGGTATGCATGGCATTCCGTCTGGTGTTCCTGGATTAGGGATTGGATTTGGGGGTATGCCTGCTTTGCAAAGGCCACCTTTGGGGCCTGGTCCAGCTGCAGCTCCACCTCCACAGATGGCAGGGGCTAAAGTAAAAAATAGCAGTGAGGATGATGACCTTAAGGACTTGGAAGCGTTATTGTCAAAAAAGTCATTCAAAGAGCTGCAAAAGTCAAAGACAGGGGAAGAGCTCTTAGATCTTCTCCATAGACCAACTGCAAAGGAGACCGCAGTTGCAGCTAAGGTCAGCCTCTGTTATGCTTTATTTGGATTCCTTTGGAAGGCTTTGCTTTGCTTTCAGGATATTATGATTACACACTCTTCTGGTTCTTGCAGTTTAAAACAAAGGGGGGTTCTGTCTTAAAGGAGTACTGTCCGAACCTTACTAAGGAAGATTGCCGACGCCAGAGAAATTCTTACATAGCTTGTGAGAAGGTTTCATCTTCTTCTTTTGCTTCAGGGACCGCATCCTAAGATTAAATAATAACCTATATGCTTAAGATCAAATTATTCCAAGACAACCTACAAAAATTGGGAGTAGACATAAATCTTTTGAGGAGAGCGATGACGAGTGACTAGGGTCCAGTGATTGCCTTGTTTATATTCCAAAATAGAAAAAAAGATTGCCTTGTTTATTGTATCAAAAGTAAATCTTTTATCATAACTTATGAATCATGTATCATCTGTTATGTCAGGGTATATCCATGTAACATATTATTTATAACGATTTATGGCGGAAGATTGTGTCATGGGAGCATTTTGAACGTACACTCCTTTCTCTCTGTGTGTATGCTCATGGTTTTCTATTTTACATACTTCAGGTCCTGAGGCGATCAGCAATCGTCTTGAATTTTTTGAATGGATTTCCAATGCCAATGCAATTTGCAGCAAGGGCAGAAGCTACGCTTTCTGAATGTCTGAGTGGATTCATCATGCAACAGATGTAGTTTGTTAGTGTCCTTACAAAGCAGACACAACTGTAGCACTACTGCAGTTGAGATGTGTCACATATTATATGCTACTGAAAACCTGTTAGTATACATTGTCTTACATGTCAGGGACATGCCTATTTACAACTCTATGCTATATACATTGGCCTTATGCAGACAAGTGCAATTTACATCACTTCATAAGATGATGGGCAGATTACGTGTTGCTTCTCCGTGCTATTGGAGCAAACTTGCAAAAGTTGGTGCTTTTGTGAGCATGGCTCAAAAAAGTTGGAGTGAAATTTTAAAACTGCAAAACTGGAGAACCTCGTCATATAAATCCTGCAAAAGGTTTTGAGTGACTCCAAGTCTATTTCTGAAGTAAGATAGCTCATTATTGTTGAGGGATTAAAAAAAAATGTAACTCCTTTTGTGTGGGACAATAAGTAAGATCCACTTCTTTGGATAGTAGGTTCTTTTGTATGAAGCGATACTGTGCCTTTATATACTTGACCCGGGCCTGAAAAATAAGGTTTTATGCATGATGTATACCGTTTATGTCATTAGGATGTATGGGAGTTGGATCTTCTAAAAATGATCAAGTTTTGACAAGAGCTAGAGATTTGGGAATCCAAACTGAAATTCACATGGGAAAAGGGCTCTTTGGCCTTCAAGACTTGGATTTTTGGTGCACATGGGCTTATGGTTTCGACCAAAACAAAGGAGTTGTGGGTAATTAGGGTTGGCTATGGTTAGATTATGCTGTTTGGACCTAATTCTTGTCAGGTTAACTTGATTGGGTAGAGTCTGGTTAGGCTAACCTTGCTAGGTAAGTCAAGGTTTAATTTGGGCAGGGTTGTTTAGGTCAAGATAGCTTGATTGTGGTTGAAGTTATAACCTTGCGTTATTTGGGTAGATTTATTTAGTTTGGCCCTTGGTTAGGTTAATTTGAGCCCATTATTAGATGGTATGAGTTGGTCAAATATAGAAATGGAGAAATACAAAGTCTATTAGAAACATTAACTCTTCACAAGAGATTGCGATGTCCCAAGAAACCAAAGAGAACCAAGAATGCTTGGAAGTGTTGGGTACTGGAAGCAATGGAATGGGAGTGGAGTGCAAGGGAGCAAACAACAAGTTGAAGCAAACGTGAGTACTTGCAAATGGATAATGAGAAAGTACAAAGGGGTGGCCTATATGGGAAAAATTGCCTTGCATCTGCTTGTGCGCACCTCTAATGCGGGCAGGTAAAGGCTCAGCTTGCTTGCTGTCCCTGAGGGTATCCAAAAGCCAACGAAGGACTGATGTTTGCTGTCTCACGACAGCCCTCTCCTCTTGAACTGCTTGCTCGATAGCATGGTCATCTGGCGGTGGAAAATCACTCTGAGCAAGAGCAATGGGAGGAGGATTGGAGCTGCTAGAAGCATATGGCATGGTGCTCTGTACTGTGTTATTTGTATTTGTGAAAGACGGAA